>NW_007248498.1:145283-165695 GCF_000164805.1 Carlito syrichta
TATCTTTGAAAACTTTGAAGATTGGGCTCCAAGCTCTCCTAGCCTGAAGTGTTTCTGTAGATAAGTCTGCTGCTATTCTAATTAGTCTTCCCTAAAGGTGGTCTGGCCTTTTTCTCATGCTGCCTTTAGGATTTTTTCTTTCATACCTACTATGTGTCTAGAAGTTGGTCTTCTCATTTGTTGTCTCACAGGGGTTCTCTGAATCTCTTGTGTTTGAATGATCACATCACTGATGAAATGAGGAAAGTTTTCTTGGATAATTTCAAGTTTGTTCGTTCCAGGGTGGTCTCTATCTCTCTATCTGCCTCAGGAGTTCCCAGTAATCTTAGGTTTAGTCTCTTGAAGTAATCATTTATCTCTCAAAGGTTTTGTTCTGTCTTTTAAAGCTTTTTTTCTATGTTTTTAACAGTTTGGGTTAGTTCCATATTTTGGTCCTCAGGCTCTGAGATTCTTTCTTCTGCTTGGCTAAGTCTGCTTTCCATGCCTAACAGTTTGTTACTTATTTCATTCACTTTAGTCTTTATTGCTGTTATCTCAGTTATCAACTCTTTCATTCTTTCCTCTTGTCTCTCCTCAACTCTATTTATTCTCTCTATGAATGTCTTGATATCTGGGTTTGTGGTTTGAGACCAGTCATTCTGGGAGCTCTTCATTGTTTGTGTTCTGAAGTTTGTATCCTCCCAGAGGTCTGTGTGAGCCCCATATTCTTCTTTTGATTTTTCTTCATGTAGATTTTCCTCCCCCCTCCTTTTTTTTTTGAGTTGGAGTCTCACTCTGTCGCCCAGACTAGAGTGCAGTGGCCACTCCCGGCCACCGCATCCTCGACCTGCTGGGCTCTGGTGATCCTTCTACCTCAGCCTTCCGAATAGCTGGAATTACAGGCATGCGCTATCACGCCCAGCTGATTTTTTGATTTATTGTAGAGATGAGGGCTCCCCAAGTTGTCCAGGCAGGTCTCGAACCCATGGGCTCAGGCAATCCACTCACCTCAGTCTCCCAAAGTGTGGGATTACAGGCTGAGCCACTGAGCCTGGCTCCCCGCCTCTTTTTAACCTCGTCTTTAATTCTGTTGTTCAGGGATGGGGAGTGGTAGCTTTTACTTCTGTTTGCTCAATCTCCTATTCTTCCTTATGTGGATCCTCTGAGTTTGTTCAATTCTTAAGCAGGAATGTGGGTGGGGGGCTGTACTTTTTGCAGTTTTGAGATTTAATTGAGGGAGGAGTTGTGATTCAGAAACTATCTGCAGATCCCAGTATCCATTAACAGGTGTGGACCCCCTGGGACCCACTTCCCACTGCCTTACAATCTGTCTTTGCAGTGGGAGTATAGATTGCCCCTGAAAGCAAAATGAGGAAAGAAAAAGGAAAAGAATGGAAAAGAGAAGGAGGGGACGAGAGGAAAGTGGAGGGAGAGAAGAAGAAGAGGGAAAACAGACAGGCGTACCAACTAACAAATGAAAGAGGCAAAAACAAGGACAGAAAGGATTTTTCAAAATGTGGGCCATCATACAAACACACAAACTGACAGAAACTCCCCTATTGAAATAAAAGACACCCGTACACCAATAGGAAGTCTAAAAAAAAACAATAACAGAAACAAAGCAAGTGCAGAAACATAATAAAAAATGGAAAGAGAGAAGAGGAAAAGAAGAAAACCCCCAAATCCCTGAAAAACCCCCAAAAGCCAAGCAGAACAAACAAGCAAACAAAAACAAAAACACACAAAAAACAAAACTCGCTCTGAGGCAGTTCCTGTGTCTTCACCTTCCTTTCAGTTCTGGTCTCCAGCCCTTCCTCTCTGCTCTTAATGCAGGTTGATTGGGTTGCTCTCAGCGTGGGTCAGAAAATCAGCTTCCCCTCAAAGACTTGAAAATGTCTGTCTGGCTTGTGTTTCCCTTCCAGGAAGGAGTTCCTGAGGCAGAGGTGGGCGGCTGTGACCCTCCAGGCCGCGTGGAGAGGCTATGGCACCAGGAAGAATCTCAAGCTGGTGAGAGAGCTCGCTGGGGAGCCTGTGCTGGAGGGGCCAGAGGATGACTGCCCGATGAAAGACATGCTTTATTATTAGTAGTATTTTATTTTAAGGCTGTGGGGTACAGTTCAAGGTGAAGGATTGTTTCTCTGAACGAGATACCTCAGGCAGCAAGGACCAAATCGCTCAGACGTGGTGCACAGACTCACGATGGTCAACCTCGACACCCCACACGCTCTCTTCTGAGCACTGTCTCCAGCCCCGGGGTTGGTGGGCTTTAGAATGCTCCCCTGCAGAATCTTGGGCTCTCCAGAGCTGGAGTGCGGAGTCCTCTAGGTAAATGAGACCATGCCCGTCTTCTCCCAACTTGCAGGCAGCGAAGCAAGATGGATGGATTCCTCTCTGTTTCAAGTTCTCTTTCCTAATTGTTTTCTTAACCACAGGAACTTGCTAATGAGCATCAGTCCAACAAATGAACCAGAGCCGCTGTGGTCTTGCCCTTTTCACTTGGCTGCTTGTCTTTGTCGTGGACATGAGTGTGGTTGAGATGTGAAATGGTCACATCAGCCAGACTGGCTAGACCCACCTGCATGTCATACTCATGAGGGCCTAACAGTAGCTGAAGTGTGTGAAAAGTTCCTTGGAGCTTGGTGCTTGACGGCATCAGTTCTTCATATCAAACCAACCCTCTCAGTCAAGGAATGGAGGCACAGAGGGGTTAGGTAGTCTCTCCAGCAGCACGCAGTTAGTAAGCCACTGGGCTGGGTTTTGGATGCAAGGCTATGTGACTTCTAAGACCTCAAGCCCATCATTGGCTGGTCTCCGTGAAGCCAACAAGGCTGTCCCAAGGGCTCAGGGACTGCTGTGCCCCGGGGATGTTTGCAGCCTGGAAGTGGATGTTCCTCCATTTCTTATTTCCTTTTTTTCCTTAAATGCCCCAGGTGTCTCCACATAGGTGTGCTAGCCCTGACAAGCTGGCTGGCCTTGGCTGGCAGGTGTGAAAAGCAAGGCCTCTACCCATGACCCCAGGATAGATATTATTTTTGCCACTTCACAAATGCTTATTTAGCACTTATTTGCACATCAGACTCTTTTCTGTCCTTTACAAGCAATACCTCACGTAATATGCTCCATGTGTGCGGTTCTGACACCAGCCCCTTGCTAAGATGAAGCTGACTGTAGGTCTACATTGAGAGGTCCCCTGGGGGGCACCACTCTATGTTCCCTTCTCGCCCATGGCCTGCCTCCCTCTTGCCTCCACAGATCCTCCTAGGCTTTGAGCGCCTGCAAGCTATTGTCCGGAGCCAGGTGCTGGCGAGGCAGTACCAGGTCATGCGGCAGAAGGTGGTCCAGCTGCAGGCCCGCTGCAGGGGCCACCTGGTGCGCCAGCAAGTCCAGGCCAAGAGGAGGGCAGTGGTGGTCATTCAGGCCCATGCCAGGGGCATGGCTGCCCGGCGCAGCTTCCAGCGGCAGAAAGCCAATGTAGGTGAACTCCCGGGCTCTTGGGAGCGTAAGGCTGGCTGGGGTCCAAGTGGGCAAGGAGGAGTAGGAGACCATCAGGAGTGCTCACCAGACGTGCTCTGGAAAGCCCCCTACTCAGGCCAAGAGGTTAAAATCTGGTCAATCACTCAAGAACACAGCAAGGGTCCAGGAGGCAAATTAGGATGCACCTCTTGGGCAAAAATGTCGATAGCACAAGAAACTCCCCTTTCCCATGCCCGTCCAAGGTCAGCACTGTAGCAGCCCCTCACACCACCTGGGAGCCTTGGCCGCCATTTAGGGGCTCGCAAGCTGCAGCATGGGAGAGGCATCGGGTTGGCAGGACAGCCTGGTCTCTGGAACCTGGAAGTTGAGCTCCACGGTCCCTCCCTTTCTCCTTGGAGATGATTTACTGGCAAAGAGACCCATTCCCTCAGGTCAGATGGGCCATGAGAGGCCACTGTCCCATGGTGGAGAGCAAAGGCCCTGGTTACAGGGCTGTGCATGACAACTTGGGACAGAGGAAGAACACGAGAAGCTGCCGAGTGTCTGGGAGGCTTGAAGCCGGGAGCAAGGGACAGCACCCAGGAAATAACCTCACTGCCTCTCTTGACAGCCAAGACTGGACCTCATTCTTTCCCTCTTGCCTCATTTGGAAGGGATGCCGAGGCAGGAGGACTAGGGTGACGTTTCCGTCTGCTCCATGAATAAAAATGAGGTCTGCTGAGCAGACTACCAGCCCAATGGACAGGAAAAGTGAGACAACAGACCCTCACACCCACAGCATGCTTCTGCACCCAGGTGTCCCAAGCCTGGCTGCAGAGCAGTCTGGTCATATGTTAATCAATACCCTTTGGATGAAGGGACGGGGGACCTGAGCGGTGGTTGTGCAGCTGGGTCCTGGGATTCCCTGGAGTTGGAGGTGGTGTTTCAGGGAACACATAGGCTAGGGACAAGCCAGCAACCTCATCTCGCTGAAGCTTTGATTATCAAGGGGGAAATGGAAAACCCTAGCTGGGTGCTCTCCAGACACTGTAGCTTTGAAAAACAATCATTTTGGTGCAAGCCTGGGCAAATGATGGCCAGGTGAGGTTTACTTGGCTTCTGGGGGATGCTTGCCCTGTGAGACATTTAGGACTGGGCCCATGATAACCTTCCCCATGGGGTGTGCAGGCACTGCTGGTCATCCCCACCAAGGAGCAGAAGAACCAAAGCCCTCTCCCTGCCCAGAAGCGCAAGTCTATCTATGACACCGTGACCGACACAGAGATGGTGGAGAAAGTGTTTGGCTTCCTCCCTGCCATGATTGGGGGACAGGAGGGCCAGGCCCCACCAGGCTTTGAGGTAAGACAAGCCTGCAGTTCCTGGTCCGGCCCTGGATGGGGAAGGAAAGGCCTGCCCAGTCCCACACCTCCTTCACCCTCTTGGCTCTTTGAGAAGCCAGAGCAGGCCGCCAAATATGCTGCCACCTGGACTGTCATGTGTGCATTTCTGCAGTCAGGCCCTTTTGAGTCCAGCAGGCTTTCCACCTGCAAGACCTCCTGGGGTCTTTACCCTACAAATGCTACCTGGTTTTCCATCAGGCGGCATTCCCCATACACGCCTGACCCACCCAGCCCTCCCCTAGAGCACCTTGGAGGCTGTGACTCTGTGCCCTGTGATGGAAAGCTGAAGTGGAGGACTTTGAGCACCGCAGGAGAATGTGGTGTCTGGGGGTGGAGGTTGAGAGGGGACAGGGCAGGAGGGGCACCACCCTGGGCTGTCCTCTGTGGCCAGTTCTCCGTGGGCCCCACCACACCCCTCCGTGGGCCCCAGGCCCGGTGACCCGGGCACCCTCACCATCTCGGTGCTCATGGCCTGGCCCTCTCCTGCCTCCTCACTCTGTGTGGTGTGGGGCTGAGACCCCCTACTCGGGAGGAGTACGGCCCCCACCCTGCAGGGAGCGGGAGGAGGGTGTGTGGGGAGTGTGGAGAGCCCTGTCGGCAGGGCAGCGTGCTCAAGGTCTTGCTGCCAGAGAGCTGGCACATGGCAGCCCACCCAGGCCCCCTGAGGGTGGGGCTGAGGGCAGGCTCCAGCCCCAGGGGAAGTGGGCAGTTGCCTCTGCACTGGGAGGATACCCAGGTAGAGCCTTCTCAGGTTCCACGGCCCCCGCGGTGCTTGGCTGCTGGGCAGCTAGCTGGCTGTTATCCGAAAGGACGCTGACCCGGTTCTCCCTCGCTGGCCCCCAGGATCTGGAAGCAAAGACCCAGAATCTTCTCGAGGTCGACCTGGACACGGTCCCCATGGTGGAGCAGCCAGAGCAGGATGTGGACGGCCTGGCCGAGTACACCTTCCCCAAGTTCGCTGCGACTTACTTCCAGAAATCGGCCAGCCACACACACATCCGGCAGCCCCTCCGACACCCGCTGCTCTACCATGAGGATGACGCTGACTGCTTGGTAACCAGTGATTCTCTGGCTTCTGGTGGCTCAGGCCACCCCGAGAGGCCGAGTCCAGGCTGCAACCCAGAGGGAATGAGGAAGAGGCTGGTGTCATGTCAGCTCTGGTGTGGGGAGCCGGTGCTAGCGGGGGCCCTCTGTCTTGTTTCGCAGGCCGCCCTGGCCATATGGAACATCATCCTGCGGTTCATGGGTGACCTCTCAGAGCCAGTGCTTTATGCCAGGAGCCGGCAAGGCAGCTCGGTGGTGTGGCAGGTCCAAGACACGCTGGGCAGAGGGGGCGGCGTCCAGTTTCCACAGCAAGGTGGATCTGCACAGGCAAGTGATGTGAGGGCACTGGAAAGGGGAAGGCGGACGCCCTCCAGGTGCTCACCAGGGCCAGGCCGTGGGGAGCTGGCAGGAAGGGGAGATAAGGCCTGGAGCCCTCTCATGGCATCCCCCACTGAGCCCAGACACCAAGCCTGGGCACCCAAGGGCTTTCAGTTTTTCTTTTTTTTGAGTTGGAGTCTCACTCTGTCACCCAGACTGGAGTGCAGTGGCCGCTCCCGGCCACCGCAGCCTCGACCTGCCGGACTCCGGCAATCCTTCTGCCTCAGCCTTCCGAGTAGCCAGAATTACAGGCATGTGCTACCACGCCCGGCTGATTTTTGATTTATCGTAGAGATGAGGTCTTGCTGCCCAGGCGGGGGTCTTGAACCCGCGGGCTCAAGCAATCCACTCACTTCAGCCTCCCAAAGGCACGGGATTACAGGCTGAGCCACCGACCCTGGCTGGGCTTTCAGTTTTAAATCACACCTGAGAACTCATGGGTTGCGGATTGGTCCAGGACTTTCTGAATTATGCCATCGTTAATGAAGACAGTGCCCTGGACTTTGATTTTCGGGTTTGACTCTTGCCGGATTAAGATGCATATCACAATAGCAGTAACAACAAATGCTCCTGTCGACTGACAGCCTGCCTTGTGCAAGCAGCATCTCTCCATTTAATTCCCAGGTGGGCCAACCCCACAAGGAAGGTTTTATCATGTTTATTTATTTTTATTTTTATTTTTATCTCTCGCTGCCCAGGTGGGTCTCGAACCCGCGGGCTCAGGCAATCCACTCACCTCAGCCTCCCAAAGGCGCAGGATTACAGGCTGAGCCACCGAGCCCGGTTTATCATGTTTATTTACAGTCAAAGAAATGGCGAAGTGAAGTGCCTCGCCCCGAAATTGCAGTGGACAGCTGTGTGGGACCCGGGCTTTGAGTTTGTTCTGCTGAATTCAGAGTCCAAGGTGTGGGCCGTGTTCTACCTTGCCAGGGTGGAAAGTTAATTCGCATCCATTTTTAGTAAGCATTCTTCAAAGGGCCCAGCTTCTTGCTGCAATCTTAGTGGCACTACCCAGAGCAGTCCAAAAGAACTGAGCAGCATTGACAGCACTGGTGCACCCGCAGCGGGAGGCCAGGCCTGCCCACACGCCAGGTGATGACTGGGACTCTACTCAGAGACCTGTGAGGTCTGGTGTGCAAACTAACGGCACAGAGCTCTAAAGGAGTCTGCAGCCCTGATCACGTGGCCAACCGAGCCCAGGAATCACGTGAAACTTGCCTGGGTCTGAGTCCTGTCTCCTTGATCTCAGGAGGCTTCCGCAGTGTATTAGATATTTATTGCTGCATAACAAATTACCCCAAAACTTGGCAGCTGAAATAGCACACATTCATCATACCACACGATTTCTGAGGGTCGGGAGCAGCTTAGCTGTCCCTGTCATTCAGGGTTTCTCATGAAGTTGCTGTCGAGTATCAGCTGATGCTGGAGGATCCGCTGGCAAGATGGCTCACCCCCACGGCTTTGGGAGGAGGCTTCAGTTCCTTCATGTGGCCTCTCCTCAGTGCTGCCCGAGCATTCCCACAACACGGCTTCCCCAGAGTGCGTGATTCAAGAAGGAAGCAAGAATGAAGACAGACTGTCTAGTCTTGGAAGTCACTCACCTCTGTGGGAAGGGGCTGCACAGATCAGGAGGGACAGGAGGCGGAATCACTGGCGGCCACCTGGGAGGCTGGTGGCAATGCAGGGAAGGGACTCGAGAATGCAGTCCAGCCACCCCACTCCTCTGGAGGGTGGACATGGGGGACAGCAGAACTGGCTTTCCAGGGGTCAGGGCTTCGATCTTCCCTCCTGTATATGTTTGTCCCATGCACAGAGCACTGGGCCAGGCAAGCCCCACTGCCCTCATGGAGTTTGCCATCTAATGTGTTTCACGGTTTGCCCCTGCGTAGCAAACCAGCTCTACCCCAATGAGAAGCTGGTGCCCAGCCCTTGACTGGCTGATCCCAGCCCAAGCCCAGACCCGCTTTGAGCTCTAGTTTTGGCAGCAGATTCCTCTCATGCCGCCATCATGACAAGACGTGGGCCCTGCCTGAGGAGACCAACAGATCCCAGTAGCTGGGGCAAGCCCCTCCCTGCATGGTCCGGGTTTCGACGCCCGGGTGCTTCTGACCCCCTTCTTTCCACCAGCAGTGGGCAGAGCATCCTCTGATTCATTCACCCATTTCTACTGAGAATGACCATAGCTTGGGGCTGTCCTAAGCACCTGGGCACAGACCCAGTCCTTAGGGCTTTCAGGGGAGCTGCACAAGCTTTGGAGTTGGAATGATCCTGAGCTCTTCCCAGAGGGCCGGTGTCCCTTGCTTTCCATAAGCCTGTTCCTTCACCTGGAAGTGAGGATGATGATGTGCACCTCCGAGTGTCATGAAGGTCCGCCACGATGGGGGACTACTAGGTGCTTTGTAAATTGGGCCCAAACGTGGCTGGACACTGTCTTCAGGGGCGTCATCATCCTTGAGGTGCGCTCAGACTCACCTTCCCGTGGGCACTGTGTCCTCCCACAGAGAGCCGGCCACAGGGACAAGGGAACCAAAGGTGTCTCCTCTGTGAAGCTGAAGCGGTCTTCCCGGATCACGGGCCAGGTGAGCCCGGGGCACTAGACCTCAGTTCACGCCCAGCTCTGCCGTAGACCTTCAGGCTGCTACTTCCTCCCTGTGAGCCAGTTTCATCCTCGGCAAATGGGGAAAATCACAGCTGCCCTTGCAACTGTCTTTGGGTTTCAAGGTAACCAGCCAACTGAACAGTGGAGAGGAGGCATTTGAACCCGATGGTCCCATCTCAGACCGACCCATGTCCAACCTGGAGAAGGTACACTTCATCGTGGGCTATGCCATCCTGCGGTCTGGCCTCAGGTTAGTGCCCTCTCCAGGCCCAACTCCATTCACCATGTGAGCGGTCCTCACTGGCTCTCAGCCCGTGGCCACACCCTCTTCCCTTGCCACGAGATCCCCTTCCCTGTCCTGGGCCTGCAGGCCGGGTCTCAGGACAGCAGATGTTATATATATTAGAGCCAACAAGGACTCTCTACTTTCTCTGCATTAAGAAAACCCATGACTAAAACCCAGTTTTAGGAAAGTCTTCATCGTGGGCTGGTGATTCATTTTAGGACAGGCTTTAGTGCAGGGTCCTATCATGAGCAATTTCTTCATTTATGCTATTATTATTATCGTTTGCTTTATATGTAATTTGCCTTACAGGAATTGGGTTTACATAGTAATTAGAAAAATATGTAGCCGGGCTCGGTGGCTCAGCCTGTAATCCCACGCCTTTGGGAGGCTGAGGTGAGTGGATTGCCTGAGCCTGCGGGTTCGAGACCCGCCTGGGCAGCGAGACCTCATCTCTACAATAAATCAAAAAATCAGCTGGGCATGGTAGCGTATGCCTGTAATTCCGGCTACTTGGAAGGCTGAGGCAGAAGGATTGCCAGAGCCCAGCAGGTCGAGGCTGCAGTGGCCGGAAGCGGCCACTGCACTCCAGTCTGGGCGACCGAGTGAGACTCCAACTCAAAAAAAGAAAAAAAGAAAAAGAAAAACATATATAGTTGGTCTGTGAATATTGTATTTTTCATCTCTAGATGGTTGAGTATGCAGATGCAGATTTTGTGGATACAGAGGGCCGACTGTAGACTGCTTGAAGGGACAGACTACTGATCAAACTTGGGAAATTTTTAGTCACTATTTCTTCAAATATTCTCTTTCTCTGGGTGTATATGTGTCTCTCTCTCTCTATTCCTTCAAACTTGAAATAAACCTCTGTAAGTTTTTTTATATTGTCCCTCAGATCCCTGGGAGATCTGTTCATCTTTTCTATTTTCCCTTCGTTCTTTAGATTGAGTAGTTTCTATTGATCTATCTTTAAATTCTATTGATCTTTCTGTCTTCCCCAATCTGCTGTCATAACATCCAACAAATTTTGTATTTCAGATACTGTATTTTTCAGTTCTAGAATTTGAACTTGTATCTTTTTTATACTTCTATTTCTCTGCCAAGATTTCCTATTTGTGCATTCACTGTGAGCGTCATTTCCTTTATATCCTTGAGCAGAGTAACGGTGGTTTTAAAACATTGTCTGAAATGCAACATCTGTGTCATCTTGGGTTCAGTCTTCATTAACTTCCTTTTCTCTTGAGAATGGTCATATCTTACTGTTATCTCATATATCTGGTACTTGTCTGTTTCCTCAGTAATCTAGTACTTTTGGATTGTATCCTGGGCATTGAAGGTGATATGTTTAGATACTCTGAATTCTGCTACAGTTTTTCAAAGGGTGTTGAACTTTTGTTTGGCAGGTGACTAGCTTGACTGGACCCGAACTATCTTCCCCATGGTAGGCAGCAGCTGGAACTCCTGCTCAGTGTTTTTAGCTTTAACTGGGCTACCTGGCATCTGTCCCACCAGGCATGATAAGCGGTCAGCCAGAGATGAAGGAAGATTTTATATGCAAAATTCAGGACTTTCCTTCTCTGGTTCTCTTTTTTTTTGAGTTGGAGTCTTACTCTGTCACCCAGACTGGAGTGCAGTGGCCGCTCCCGGCCACTGCAGCCTCGACCTGCTGGGCTCCGACGATCCTTCCACCTCAGCCTTTCAAGTAGCTGGAACTACAGGTGTGCGCTACCACACCTGGCTAATTTTTTGATTTATTGTAGAGATGAGGTCTCGCCAAGTTGGCCAGGCGGGTCTCGAACCCGCGGGCTCAGGCAATCCACTCACCTCAGCCTCCCAAGGCACGGGATTACAGGCTGAGCCACCGAGCCCGGCTCTCTGGTTCTCTTAATTCCTGGATGTCTCTTTTCCCTTTAAACTGCTATGGGTACCCCCAACCCTGTCCTCTGGTTCCTCAAGCCTGTAAAACTATAGGACTTCTACCCAAACTTCAGCTGCCTGCATGACACCAACTGGGTAAGTCTTCTAACTCAGTTGGTTCTTTTGGTAGTTCTCTGGCCAAATAGTTAATCACCACTGGCCACCACACCCTCTGATACAGCAGTCATGGGAAAGTTGTGTCCAAGCAAGGTGGACACTGTGGCTTCTTCAGATGCCCCCATAGGTATTTTCATACAGCACTGGTATCCAGCTGGGCTGACACCCTCAATGATGCCTTGAGAGTTCCTGCCGACTCTAGTCTGCATTGGACCATGGCCTCTTACTGCTGGGGGTCTTCTGGAATAACGGGCTTCCTGCTCGTGTGGGTTCCCATCTTGATGCTCAAAGCCCAGCTCCTTCCATGGCATCTCCTGGTTAATAGAAAGCTCACTCTTGTACCAAACAGTACATGTGCAAGTCCCATCCTCGGACCGTTCTCTCTCCGCTTTGCCTGTCAAGATGGGCTCAGAGTTCTCCAGGAGAAAGCAGATGCTAGTCTCTCTGTTCAGGGTAGTCCCCAGCTCCAGAGGACACAAATCAAGTCTCGGCAAGAACTCTGTCCTCAGGCTCCATTCCAGTACTCTAGGGTTGGGGGGGAATTCAAGGGGTTTCTAGGGCTCAGCGTCCCTCAGATGGGGTGTGAGATGGGTCTCATGTCTTGCAGATAGCCCCCGTCCCTGTTGGTAGTCTCTTGGGGCTTCCTTCAACCTCCTCATCATAGATAGACAGTAGAAATGCACTACAGAACCATGAAGTTCCTCCCAGGAATCACCTTCCAAATTTCTCATCTTCCCTTTTGCAGGCTGGATCTATCCATGGGTCCAGCATGGTGGCTGGGCTGGCTCTGCCATCTTTTAGCGAATTCTAAAAGAATGTGTCTTTTAGAGTTTTAGATGTCAACATTCATTTGTCCTTGGCGTTGGGGTCTTAGCTGAATTCTAAGATAAAACAAATGCCTCATGTGCTACCTGTCACACATTTGATGTACACTCATTAAGTACCCGCTGAGGGTCACACCCTGACTTGAGGGTTGGGATGTGGAGATGAAGAAGGCACATCTCTGTCCTCGAGGACATCCCTTAGTTGGGGGGATGAGGGGACCAGGACACCCACAGGAGCAATATTGCTAAGACGGGGAGTCTGCCCAGGGTCCTGTGGGGCACAAGAAGGAATGGTCTTGGTTTAACACCCTTCTGGGCCAGGGGAGGTTCACCAGGCAGAGGGAACGGACGAAAGGGCTATCCCTGAAACAGCTGAGGAATCTGCAGTTCGAAGTTATTTGTCACAGCTGGGCATAGAGTTTGGATTGGATACCAAAGAAGCAGGAAAAGTTTTAAGCTCGAGAGGACAGGGATCATGTTTGACTTCCAGAACGACCTCCCTGGCAATGACGGGGTGGGGTCAGCCTGAAGCGGGAGGCCAAACAGGGGCTGGTGCAGCAGTCCAGAGAGAGCCGATGAGTGATGGCCCGGGGGACAGGAGCCGAGAGGTGGGAAAACACCCCAGAAACAGATGGTCGGATGTGGCAGCTGATTGGTTTCAGGATGATGGGATGGAGGAGTCTACGGTGACCCCCAGGTGTGTTTTTCTTGAATGCTTGATGGTGGCACCTGCAGACTTCAGAAAGAGGAGGTGTGCTGAGCTGACCCTGACAGGCTCGTGAGAGCCGACTTACACATCTTTTCCCAACTCTGTGTTCAGTGATGTCATGCTGGCAGCTTGACACTGGCCTTGGTGGGAACGTTTACACCACAGAAATCAGCAGATGCTATGAATCTGGGCTTTTAATCCCAGGAAACTTGGTTGAGTATTAGGGGAAAGGTGCTGACCTCTGAATATGTGGGTTTGAGGCGCTAGTGAGACACTTTTATAGGATAATAGAGGCTTGAGTCCATGCGATAAGATCCAGGGGATCCCTCCCACCCCAACCCTACCACAAGGAGCAAAGAGGGGAGGCTTGGAAGCCTTTGGGAATGGGAACTGGTCAGGAGGTGAGGGGTTGAGGAGCCCTCCCATGAAGTCCCCACTTTTCTCCCTGCAGTGGAGGGGAGTGGCTCCATTCAGGGAGGGGCGGGGCCTTGAGGCAGAGGGGGTATGACTGTGAGGTGGGGAGAGGAGCAGATGGGCTTGGCGGCGGGGAGGGCTCCAGAGGAGACAGGGTGCCCCCCCAGCTGAGCCCCCCTGCTGGACGGGTGGGCAGGGGGAGTGAGGCTTGGAGCCTGGGAAGACATCGGCATTGGCACAGTCCTGAGAGGGCACCCCAGGGACCAGACCGACCCGGAGGTGCAGAAGGAGCGCATGCCCAGGTGCCCCTGTCGCCTCTCCTACCCCAGCCCCCAGCCCCCAGCCTGCCCTCCCAGTGGCCTGTGTCTTCCAGGGATGAGGTTTTCTGCCAGATCTGCAAGCAGCTCTCGGGAAACCCCAAAACAAGCAGCCGGGCCCGGGGTTGGATCCTGCTCAGCCTCTGCCTGGGCTGCTTCCCCCCCTCGGAGAGGTTCATGAAGGTGAGGAGGGCCCGGAGAGGCGAAAGGGGGAGGGGGTGGGGGCAGGAGCATGGGCCGGCCCTGGGCCGTGGAGCGGGTTCGGAAACCCGGGCCCACGGCCGGTCCTCTTGCCCCTGCAGGCTGGGTCGGGCGGCAGTGCCTTTACCTCTCTGGGCCTCCGTTTCCGTGCCTGTAAAGAGGACACTGCCTCTGGCTTCTTCCAGCCTCTGTCTGGGTCTGCAGGGCCATGCCCTTTGGCTCAGGCACATGGGCAGCTCTTCAAAAGTAAAACGAGTTGGTGGATGAGACACACCTGAGGAGACAAGGGTCCTGGGGTTGGCCTGCCAGGGACGGCCGCGGCGCTTTCTAGTTCTCAGCACTGAAGATGGAGGTGGTTGGCCAATGCTTCCATGTGTTAGAGCCCCAGGCTTCTGACTGTAAAAGTCATATGTGGAGATGGGAAAAGTCTAACACAAAAATAAAAGTCATCCCTACACCTCGAGGTTGCTTCCAGTGAGACCTTCGTGTGGCCTTTTGTGGTGTTAGAGGATTGCACTTGTGATCATACAGGAAGACTTCCTTGAGTGTCCCCTTGGGAATAGGGAACCCTAATCACCTTGGCCATCTGCCCTGGGCCTCGGGCAATGCCCAGCAGCAGGAAACCCTTCCAGTCCATATCTGGGTGGATACTGCAGGGTGGGAAGGAAGGCACTCTGAGAGACAAGAGGAATTTCAACACATTTTGTCAGGCGTGTTTTGGACTGACCCTCCTGCATGTTCCACTTCCTTATCTTCATGATGCCTCTCACGGTATTGACCTGCCAAGTGCCACCTCTAAGGCCTCACTGTCCCAGAGGGTATTGGACTTCCGGATGACGTTGAATGTGCATACTCCAATGGCTCATCCTGTAGATTCCACCGTGATCAATTGTGTCTGTCCACCTTTAGGACTCTTTTGAACTTTGGGGCCAAAGCATGCAGTTTGAAACTGCACGACCCCAAACATATTGCCAGACTGTTCCTCAGAAGTGTACCAACCCAGATTCCTTCTCGTGGGATGTGAGAGCCGCCCTCTCAGTGCCCCTTGGTTGACTAAATATGATCATTTTTGAAGTCTGTTTTCTCTGTCCCTGGAGACTGGCCTCCGTTCTGACTGCTCCTCTCCCCATCCCTTCTTCACCCGCCAGTATTTACTGAACTTCATCAGTCAAGGGCCGGCGGGCTATGGGCCCTTCTGTGCTGAGCGCCTGAGGCGTACCTGTGCCAATGGGGCACGCACAGAGCCCCCTACCTGGCTGGAGCTGCAGGTAGGGTCCGCAGGGATGGGAGGCGGGCTGTACAGGGTGGTGCAGGCCTTCAGGGCTCCCCCGGCCCAGCTCGTGATGTGCCGTCCCCCGCGACAGGACTTTTGTCTTCCGAGTTCCTCCACCTCCCCTGTGATACATGCCAGCAGTCCCTGTGCGTCCCTGGGCTTGACCTCCCGCGTGTGGCCCAGGCGTCTTAAGTGCGCCTCACCTCTGAATCCACATTCCTTTAGGGCCTTACTAGGTGAAGGGGAAAACCAATGTGACCCACTCATTAGTGTTAGGATGTGCTGACTGCTTCAAGTCATCCTTCCCAAGGACCTTTGCACTTTGTGCGGTCACACCAAGGTTTTGCACTTGGTGACAATACTGTTGGGAGCAGGTGCCACTCTAACCTACTTTGGCAGCTATGTCACCTGTGAGTTCTTGTGTCAGTCAGAACAGCCAGGGTGGAGGGGGCACCCTTGGGCCCCATTCTGTGCACCCACAGTGCCTGGCACAGGAGACTGGGGTTTACCTCTGCCCCTCCCATTTCTGTTTTCACCTCCCATGAGCTCTGGGCAGTAGGTGAACTGTGGTAGCTGTGCGTGTTCACACAGCATTGCACCTGGAGGAACAAGGAAGAGCTCAAAGTGTTCCCGAGTCCTGGACTCAGATTCCCAAGAACCCTTGGCTCTCTGTGAGCCTAAGTCACTGAACATCCCAAGCTCAAGGTTCTCACCTAAAGGCGGGACCATGACGGCCTGAGGCTGTTGCCCCAGGGCTGCTGAGAGGACCTGGACGCTGTGGCACTGGGGCCATCCTGTTGGCCTGCACTTTGTTCTCGATGCCATGGGCTGCTGACACTGGAGCTTCGGAAGGCCCAGCCCTCAAGAGTCCAGAGGGAGGGCAGGGAGGGTGGTGGGTTGGGGGAGAGGAATGCGGTGGATGGGGCCTCCTGTCCTCCCACCCACTGGTTTCAAGAGTTCAAAGCAAGCAGCTAAGCTCAGTGGCCTGAGTTCCCTCTGTCCCCAGGCTGTCAAGTCCAAGAAGCACATCCCGATCCAAGTCAACTTGGCGACTGGAGAGGGCCTGACTGTCACCGTCGACTCGGCCTCCACATCCCGGGAAGTCTGCCTGCACATTGCCCGCCAGCAGGGCCTCAGCGACCACCTGGGCTTCTCCCTCCAGGTGGCTGTGTACGACAAGGTACTGACCGGGCGCCCCTCCACCGCCTTCCTCCCAGACCTGAGCAGAGCACTCCAAAGCTTGAGCCCTCGCCCCTCACCAGCCCGGCCACTGCTGGCCCTCCCGGCTGCCAGACACATACAGGTGCACACACACAACACACATGTGTGTATATGCACACATCCCAGCAGGGCCTTACACCGGGCAGCCTGTCCTGCCCACACACTCACATGGTCAGCTCCGCAGCTGCACCCTGGCCAACAGTGCCATGTGCACACCTTGTCACCTCCCACCCGGCCGCCCATGCAGAGACACCAGGCCCTCACGCCAGCCTCTTACTCCAAACTCACTATCATGCAGGAGCTACAGACGCCCCTGCAGCAGCCACGGAGAGTCACACTGGTACAGCCCACCTGAAGCCCCCTCACCATCCAGCCAGGCTCCCTCCCTCCCACGCTCACATCCTCAGACTCAGACACTCACACCATCAGCCAACCCAGGCACACAGCCCGAGGCATGTGGACCCACTCCTGTCTCGGTCTCCTTTGGGAAGGGGTGGCAGGGAGGCATATGGGGCGCAGTGGACAGGCCATGACCCACGTAGAGAAGCCCTTCGGGTGTCCAAGTGGACTCAGCAGCATCCACACAGCCCACACTGACTCTGAGGGTCCCCGTCCTGTCCTCATCCCCCATGTGCATGCACTAAGGGTGGGCCTACTGAGGGGCGAGGACCGCGCCTGCCACTGATTCTCGCTGCCCCAGTTCTGGTCCCTGGGCAGCGGCCGTGATCACGTGATGGACGCCATTGCCCAGTGTGAGCAGCTGGCCCAGGAGAGGGGCGAGAGCCAGCGCCAGTCGCCCTGGCGCATCTACTTCCGGAAGGAGTTCTTCACGCCCTGGCATGACTCCCGGGAAGACCCCGTCAGCACCAGGCTCATTTACCGCCAGGTCCTCCGTGGAGTCTGGTCTGGCGAGTACAGCTTTGAGAAGGTGAGGCACCAAGAAGGAGCCATACTTCGCGTCAGGAAATGCCCATGGAGGAGGGACCCTGGCCTCTCTCTAGTTCGTGCAGAACAGAGGCCATGTGGGATGTGGAAGCCCTCCCGGCAGAGGGCAGAGTAGCAGGGACCAAGAAGGGGATCACAGGAGGGCTGGTCCCTTCCTCCAGCCTCTGCTTGCTCCTCCCTTGGGCTCAGGTTTGCCTTTGGGGTTCGGGGTCTGGTGACAGGCCGGGAAGGCCTCCCAGCCAGCACAGGTGTGCCTGGCCTTACCACAGCAGGCCTGATTATGAGCGGCAGGGCCCGGGGCTCAAGCATGTGGCCTCAGAGCCCTAGCACCCGGAGTTGGAGTCCCCCTTCCCCCTCTCCTGGCAGTGTGACCTTGGAAAGCTCAGTCACTCCTCTGAGCCTGGGTCCTCACCGGGAGCGTTTGGCGAGCACCGAGAGCTCTTGTGCAGGATAGCTGGGAGAACTGAGGGCGATCGTGCCTCTTAATCATCTGACTCTGGAAGCTCTGGGGGCAGCGGGTGCCGACCTCCCTGTGCTGACTCAGGATGCCACCCTGGCCAGGGCCCTGGAGAGGCGGGTGCAGCAGCCCTGGAGGCCTGCCTGGAGCAGGCATGGGCAGGGAGCTGCAGGAGCACTGGTATCTGCAAGGCTTTAGTCTCCCAGAAACGATGAGCTGCTTGGGTCCCCGCCTTGTACCGGGTGTGCTCCTGCCCAGCTGAGTCCTTGCAGAGGGGCCACTGTCTCTTGATAAAAGAGGACCAGAGCTCAGAAGGAAAGGCCTTGCCCACCTTCACCGTCCAGGGGCTCAGGAGCACCCTTGTTCCAGGCAGAGGGCCTGCGGGGCTCAGGCCAAGGCCACCTGGACTCCCAGCAGTAACAGGAGGTGCCTGTGTTGGGGCCCAGCCAGGGCACGTGTGGTTTTGCTGGGGAGGGGGCAGGTACTGTCCAGTGGAGACGGCGGGACAGGGTGGCTACTCACGCTTCCAGCTCCTGCCTGAGCCACCGTTCAGCTGCACTGTGCTGGGCCAGAGCTGGGCACTGGACAGGACATCCTGGGGGAGTGTGGGCTCTCACTTATCTCCCCTTGTCCCCTCCTGTGCCTGCAGGAGGAAGAGCTGGTGGAGCTGCTGGCCCGGCACTGCTACGTGCAGCTGGGTGCCTCGGTGGGGAGTCAGGCTGTCCAGGAGCTGCTCCCCAGCTGCATCCCCTCCAAACTGTACAGGGCCAAGCCCCCAGAGAGGTGGGCTAGCCTCGTCACGGCTGCCCATGCCAAGGTCAGCATGCAGCCTGGAGACCCAGCCCGGAGTTCTGTTTGGGGTGATGGGGGCCATCAGTTCCAGAGAGATGGGTTCCCTCCCTACAAGCTCACCCATCAGGGAACAGGAAGCTTAGACTTGACAGGCAGAGCCCTGTCTCTTCAGTTTTAGACAGTTCTGCTCAGTTCAGCTCCCTGTCACAGGCCTGTGCCACCTTACTCCTTCCAAGGTGGCATCTGGAACGGGTCACCGTGCTGGTCCTGCACTGCAGCATCTGGAGGGGCCTGGGCCTCTTGGCACAAAAGGGCACCCACAGTGGCTGGCTGCTGATCACGCCAGGGTCACGGTGTCAGTCCTGCCCATGAGGACTCCCCTCCCAGGGCCCAGGCCTCTTGGTGTCCTCTCGCTGGGCACTTGGGAACTCCCGGGTGAGAGGAGTTTGCCAAGTCACCCTTCAGATTGGTGGCACTGATCTATAATCCCAAGGCCAAGTGTATGAACACGACCAGACCCTCTGTAAAGTAGGAGCAAGGGAAATAACATTTGAGTCAACAAACAGTGAGAAGAAAGTCTGGCTGGACATGATAGCCAGTTACAGACACAGAGCAGTGGAGCCAGAAGGGGCAAAGGTGTGAAGGTGTGGTCAGCGGTCAGCCACTGTGGACGCCCTTTCATACTGAGAGGCCCAGGCCCATCCAGACAGTGCAGTGCAGACATCAGCACGGAGGGAGGGCAAAAGGACACTCGAGCTGTGAGATGGTTGATGTGGCGGTGCCTGAGACAGGGCCCCAGACTCGCAGAAGAACTCCAGAGCGGACACCAAGAGACAGCCAGGGCACGGAGTCACAGCGAGGTGGCTCCCCCCAGGAGCCAGACCCAGGCCTGAGGGCGGGCACAATGCCAAGCCGCACACCACAGCCACATGCTGCAGCCCTGCCCCACGGGCCCTAGGGAGGAGGAGCCCTTCCGCCTCCTCCCAGCCACCTCCTGCGAGGTCTTCTCTCCCCAGGGTAGAGGAGGGCTGTGCCAATCCCCAGAATGTCCCTGCAGAGTCCCTCCCGAGACCCTGGCCTCACTCTAGCCGAGGCTTCCCAGAATGACCCCAGCTCATCCCCTTGACCCTGGGCGAGGGACCAGCTAGGGGAGGGAGTGGGACGGAGCTGATGCCCGGGGACCCCCACAGGCCTCATACACCCAGACGCAAGCCACGCTGCTGACCGTGCAGGAGCAGGTGGTGGACACCGCCCACCTGCAGTGGCCGCTGCTCTTTTCCCGGCTCTTTGAAGTCACCCCGCTCTCGGGTAATGGCGTCTGCCAAGGGATGGGGCGGGCGGGGGCTGGGTGCCCCAGGGATCCACAAAGCCCTTATTCTGCTGTCTCCGCCGGCCAGGCTCCCGGCTGCCCAAGACGCAGCTGATCTTGGCTGTTAACTGGAAGGGGCTGTGCTTCCTGGACCAGCGGGAGAAGATGCTGCTAGAACTCTCTTT
Organism: Carlito syrichta; assembly: GCF_000164805.1. Classification (NCBI taxonomy): domain Eukaryota; kingdom Metazoa; phylum Chordata; class Mammalia; order Primates; family Tarsiidae; genus Carlito; species Carlito syrichta. The sequence goes on from NW_007248498.1 coordinate 165,101, forward strand.
CCCAGAGGTCATGCGTCTGTCCACCAACAGGTGGGGACCTCGAGGGAAGATCTCACAACCTGAGTCCTTGGGGCTTGATGCCCGCGAGGGCCTGGGGGGAGACGGGAGGGGCGGCATGTTGTCCCGGGAGCCGAGCTGGGCTGGAGCAACAGGGGTAGTGTGTGCAGTGGCCATGGACTCAGCCGCCCCCTCCCACGCCTGGTTGCACGGCCTGTTGAGCGCGCCAGGGCACCCAGAGCACCAGCCGGCGTTTTCCCGCCACCTGCAGTGGTGCCTGGCCCGGCCCTGACCACGCTGCCTGTGCCCTGGTCTGTGCCTCAGGACAAGCCCTCCTGAGGCCGTCGAGGGATGAGGCGGGAGGAGGCAGAGGGGGCGCCTGTTCATGCTGGCCTTTGTCCCCAGGGAGGCCCAGGGCGGACAGAGGCTGCTGCTGTCCACCCTGCACGAGGAGTATGAGTTCCTGTCCCCCAGCAGCATGGCCGTGGCTGAGCTGGTGGCCCTGTTCTTGGAGGGCCTGAAGGAGAGGTCCGTGTTCGCCATGGCCCTGCAGGACAGGAAGGCCACAGGTGCCCGGCTGGGGGGGGGGGGGGGGGGG
>NW_007248498.1:165867-167691 GCF_000164805.1 Carlito syrichta
TGTGTGCTCACCTTCACACACACACGGCCCAGCACGGGGCCCGGGGACATGGGCCAAGGGAAGGGGCCGCAGAGCTCTGGGGGGAGGGGGCTTTGGCCAGAGCCCTGCCTTCTCGTAGCCACTGCCCTCAGGTCTACAAAATGGGGGTGAAAGGGGCATCTCAAGCCCCAAGGCGAGCCTTGCTCGGAACTGCACCAACGCAGAAGCACTGGGCAGACCCCAGCCCGGCGACTTTATACACCGTCTCCTCAGCCGCCCCGTCATCCCATCTCACAGACGTGGGACCAGAGGCCCAGAGAAGGAAGCAGTTTGCCCAGGGTCACACAGCTTGGGGGTGGGAGTCTCGTCTGGGGCCACAGCTCTCTTGCACGCCAGCACTGCAGCGAGAGCTGGTCCGTGCCCCTGGTAACCAGGCCACCTGGCAAGGCCCCAGGACCTCGGCTGGAATGGACAGTGCGGGGGTGTGGTCACTGCAGGGCCTTCAGAAGGGAGAAGGCTTATTGGGATGCAGAGGAAGTGGCCACGCATGGGGCTTCAGGGCAGGGAGAAGCATAAGTCTGGGATGTGCTGCCTGCCATCCATTTCAGTCCTAACAACACCTGGGGGGGGGCTAGTATCTGCATCGCACAGGTGAGGAAGCAGGTCAGAAAGGCCCGTGGCACTCAGGCCAGGCATGGAGACGGCCAGCCGGTGCCTCCTCCCCTCCCTCGCGCCCCGGCTCCTGGTCAGGCCTCTGCAGGTCTCCAGGACTGGGGCCGTGGTCCGAGGTCCCAAGCTTCTGCCCACCCTGGGCTCTGCACCCGTGCTGGGGCCAGCCCTCCGGGGCCCCGATGCTCAACTCCCACCACCACTCACTCTCGGAGTGGCCGTGTGCCCACCACTCGGTGCCTGTTTCTTTTCTGTCGGGGGACAATCCAGAGAGTGGCAGCACAGCCTCTGGCTCCTGCGGGGCCCTCTGTGAACGGTGGCTTCCCCCCCGTACCCGGGTCTTGCAGGTGATGCCACCCTCTTGCCCTTCAAGAAGGGAGACTTGTTGGTCCTGACAAAGAAGCAAGAGCTTCTGGCTTCTGAGAACTGGACCCTGGCCCAGAGTGACCGGACGGGCAAGACAGGCTTGGTGCCGATGGCCTGCCTCCACACCATCCCCACAGTCACAAAGCCTTCGGCGCAGCTGCTGGTAACTCACACACTCACCTGTCCTCCATACGCACACCCATGGGCACAGAGGAGAGGCCCTGGCATGCCCTGCCGGCTCCCTAGCTCAGGGCCCTACAGCCTAGCAAAGGGGCAGGAAGGCCGCCTGGGTGAGGTCAGCCCTGCCAGCTCCCATCGTCCCTGTGGGCTGATGGTGAAGCTGGCAGTGTGTGTACAGTGCCCAGTCCAGTGCTTGACATTTAGTAGGTGTTCAATAATGGTGTTCCCTCCCTCTCTCCCACTGTGGCTGCATCCTGGGACAAGCCCAGCCTCTGCTCTCAGGGGCCCATGTCCCCCTCCTCTGAGCGCTGCCCCACCCTGCCCCAAGACCAGCCTGCTGGGGAGGCAAGGACAGGCATTTCAGCATGCGCATACTGAGCGCTGGGTCTATACCCTGTGCCCACAATCCTGGGATGCAACGGCAGCTCCACCTTCAGGGAGCCTGCAGGCGTTTCCACACATAAGGACGAGTGGACGGCAAGTGAGCCAAGAGCCACCAAGAAGCGGCACTGGTTGTTATGGGAACAAGTAACAGGGTGGGACGCGCCGTGTCTGGGAGAAATCCCTGAGGAGTGACGTCTGTGCTGAGGTCTGAAGCTGGTGGGGACCAGGCAGGCAGGGCCGGGTGGG
>NW_007248498.1:168242-170653 GCF_000164805.1 Carlito syrichta
AGGGTGGGTCGGAGGGGCTCATGGCTGGGGTTGGGGGGCGCTCTGCCCTCCCACAGCCATCCTGGGAGGCTGAATAGAGGGCCCAGGTGCCAGGGGCAGAGCGGCCTCGTGGCAAGCCCTCACTTCACCCTCCGCCCGTCAGGACCCCAGAGAAGGAGACCGTGGGCAAAGCCGTGCTACCCCTGGCCCGCACCCGCAGCCACCTGTGGGCCTATTCACCTGAGCCGCTGCGTCAGCCGCTGCTCAAGCGTGTCCACGCCAACGTGGACCTCCACGACATTGCCTGCCAGATCTTTGTCGATATCCTTGCCCAGCCACCCACCAGCACAGGCATCTGAGCCCCAGCACCTCAGCTGCCCCCTCAGGAGTCAGGCCTCACTTCAGAGTGCAGGGCAGAGCCCACCGGAAGCTCCCTGCGGGGTTGGGGTCAGGGGTCAGTGTAAGGCCTGGGTTGGGGTGCTAGCCCTGGTCAGCGTGTGGGGCCTGGGTCAGGCGTCAGAGTGGGACCTGAGTCAGGGGTCAGCTTGGGGCCTGGGTCAGGGATCAGTGTGAGGCCTGGGTCAGTGCGGGGCCTGGGTCAGGCGTCAGAGTGGGACCTGGGTCAGGGGTCAGTGTGGGGCCAGGGTCAATGCGGGGCCTGGGTCTGGCGTCAGAGTTGGACCTGGGTCAGGGGTCAGTTTGGGGCCTGGGTCAGGGGTCAGTGTGAGGTCTGGGTCAGTGTGGGGCCTGGGTCAGGCGTCAGAATGGGACCTGGGTCAGGGTCAGTGTCCAGCCCCAATCAGGGGTCAGCTTGGGGCCACTCCCAGCACCACGCTCCTTGACAGCCATACCCATCCTCAGATACATGGGCGACTACCCCTCTCGGCAAGCCTGGCCCTCGCTGGAGCTCACCGACCAGATCTTCTCACTGGCCCTGCAGGACTCGTCCCTACAGGACGAAGTCTACTGCCAGGTCCTGAAGCAGCTGACGCACAACACTAACAGGTCTGCCGGGCACAGCAGGACAGCAGGACAGTGGGCGCTGGCCACTGTCCGTCCCAGCACCCTCATGGCCGGGGCTGCTGCTCACAAGGGAAGCAGCTCATGGCGCCCAATCCTTGCCCAGCAGCAACAGTGGGAAGGGCTGGGGACGAGGCCTGCTGGGGTGATGTCTCGGGGTGGTCAGAGCAGGGGGAGCAGACCTGCCCCGGGCCCCGCCTGCTCCCACCCTCTCTTGTGAACTGGGCAGGCTGTGTCCACTAATCCAAGAAATGGGCACAGTGGTGCTGCTTCCATCTCTAGGGAGTGAAGGCCCTGTGGCATTGGACAGCCAGGCAGGGGTTGGCACGGGGCGACCTAGCTGGTGGCCCCTGAGTCCTCCCCCTCAAGCCCTCAGACTCCAGGCCCAGAAGGTCTCGTGTCCCTGCTCCCTGAGGTGCCTGCCTGGCCTGGACTCCGGGGGGCCCTTCCCAGCTGACGAATGCTACCCGCCAGGTACAGCGAGGAGCGGGGCTGGCAGCTGCTGTGGCTCTGCACGGGCCTCTTCCCGCCCAGCACGTCGCTGCTGCCCCACGCCCAGAAGTTCGTTGACACTCGCAGGGGAAAGCTGCTGGCCCCCGACTGCAGCCGCCGCATCCAGAGGGTCCTGAGGTGAGCCTGCGGCCTCCGTTCCCCCTGCGTCAGTGCTGCGCCAGCAGGGGCGTGGATGGGGAAGAGGGGGCCCAGCGGTGAGGGCCTGGCCCAGCCCTCCAGGAGCTCAGGATCCAGGGGTACGCTACAGAGGCTGGTGTCATCTTGGAGAGGTCGGGCAGGCCCTGGGCCACCGGAGTGGAGGGTGGAGGGTGAGGCCCAGGAGGGTTTGGGGAGGCCCAGGGCAGTCAGTGGAGGTTTCTGGCAGGCTCAGTCGTAGCCACCAGCTCCCCTGCTCCACCGCGGGCCGCTCAGTGTACACAGGAGAGTGACTCAGACATTCCAGCCCCGCCCTGAGCAGCTGAGGTCCAAAGCCCATCCCTCCCAGCCCTGGTGCTCCTCCCTGGCCCTTCCACAGTGAGAAGTTCTTCCTTGGCTTTCTGTCCATTCTCCCCATCCCTCTTGCCTCTCTGGCTTGGCCTCCCATGGCCATGGGGAGGGCCGGCTGACGGTGGGAGTGGCCATGGTTGCAGCGGCAGCCTTGGTCACAGAGGAAGGTGGGCGCCCTGCCAGAATCCCCAGCCCCTGCCTGATGCCCCTGTCGTGTGAGAACGCGGAGCACACAACTGGTCCTGGCCCCGCCCACCAGCGCCCCTCACCCTGGCCGCTCCCCAGGTGTGGCTCAGGCCTTCTGGGGCCTCCTCAGAACCAGTCAGCGTCTGGAAGGCAAGACCCAGCCCCGCCCCCTCCCCCCGCCACTGCCTCCTCTAGAGCCCGGTGTGAGCCCCCCAGGCAGGGGCAGC
>NW_007248498.1:170867-172570 GCF_000164805.1 Carlito syrichta
CGACAGCAGCGAGGTGAGTCCCCCACCCGGCCCCGCGGCGACTCTCAGGCCTCGAGAGGCTGCGGGGCACCTCCCCACTAGACCGGTGTGCTCCTGGGTCACGCCAGGAGAGCGCTTTCGGGGTTTCTCGTGGGCCGTCTCCCCTTCACCACTCTCCACTGCCCCTCCCCTGGGACCCAGGCCACGCCCAGCCCTCAGGGGCTTTGGAAGCAGGGACAGTCCCAAGGTAGGACCTGGGGATTCCAGGCCCAGGACACGGGAGGGAGGCCAGCATGGTGGGCAGCCAGGTTGAGTCCCGAAGGCTCGGGGCTCCGAGGGGCTGCTGACAGTCCCGGGCATGGGGCACAGGTGGCACCCCTGGGTGGGCCTTGTGCACAGAGCCCATCGTGGCTATGAGGGAGGTCAGAGGGGACAGGCGGGAGGTGGGAGACAAAGAAGACCCAGATGTGACGCAGGAGCCTTGGCCAGAACAGCAAAGGTGAGTGGACCAAGGTGGACAAGTCAGCCTCACCCTCTCCATTGTGGCAGGTTGGCCTGTTTGGCCTTGGGGCCAGTCAAGTCCCTAAAGCAGGGAGTCCCCACAGTCTGGCTGCAATACTCCCAGTGCAAGTCAAAGGCCAGGCCTCCTGGGCCCCAGGGCAGCAGACACTAGGAGTGAGGGTTGAACATCTCGCCAGCGTTCTGGAAGGGAGGCCTGCCCCTCTCAGTCCAGCCCAAGCTTCATGGAGGGGCAAAAGGACCAGGCACCAAGGGCCATCCCAAGACAGCAGCTCTGGTGGCTTTGGGGCCCAGGCCAGGCTCACTGGCCATCTGTCTTCCCAGATGCTGGAGGTGGGCAGCGGCACGAAGGTGCGGGATGTGTGTGACAGCGTCGCCACCAGGCTGCAGCTGGCCTCCTGGGAGGGATGCGGCCTCTTCATCAAGATTGCAGACAAGGTATGCCAGCTGTCGCACCAGGGCTCAGCGGACAACAGCAGGGCCCTTGGGTGAGGGCCCTCAGCCTGCCCAGCGCCCCTGTGCCTGGCCAGACCGCTCCCTGCATGGCTAGAGGTTTCATGATGAGGGGTGAGGTCTGGGAATCAGCCCTGGTCCCCCACCCTGGTAGCCCACATGCGACTCTGAGCTGCGTGTGACACCAGCACTGGTCCCGAGGAAGGCTGCCCCTGCGTGGCCCCAAGTCCTGCAGGGGACTCAGGGGGACCGTCTCCTGCAAGTCGCTAGCCTGCCTGCCTCCCCCCTCCAGGTGCTCAGCCAGAAGGAGGGAGACTTCTTCTTCGACTCCCTGAGGCAGGCGTCTGACTGGGTGAAGAAGAACAAGCCCCAGAAAGAAGGTGGGGGAGGTCTCTGTGGAGCTGGGCGGGAGGGCGTGGCTGCATGGAGAAGCAAGGGGGTTGTCCGCTTCCCTGAGCTGGGCCACTGCCTGCATGGCCCAGTCATTCGTTCATTCCCATGCGTGCCCTGGGTTGTGGGTCTTGCTGGGTCAGGCTGGGGTCCTCGCGGCGAGGGCAGGGCAGGGCGAGGAGACAGGCCAGGAAGAGATGGCTGCACTGCAGGGTGGGGAAGGGTGCGCGGGGGCTGAGGGGGCCCGGCCTGCTGGAGGAGGTGGCCCTAGCTTAGTACTGGAGGCTGAGGAAGAGGAAGAGGTGGGAGGAGAAAGGGTGGAGGCTTTCCAAGCAGAAAGGCGGTGGTGCCACGTTGGGGTA
>NW_007248498.1:173027-177922 GCF_000164805.1 Carlito syrichta
GGGAGCCCAGCCCTGACTCGGGGGTCTTGTCCCCAAAACTACCCTGACGGCCTTCGCCTGTGGCCTGTTCAATCTGTCCTGGATGGAGCGGGCTAATTCCCAAGTCCCACCGACCGAGCAGGAAGCAGGGCTGGCTGCGCAGGCCGCCGTCTGAGGCTCCTGTCGCCACCCAGGAGCTGCCCAAGTACTTGCGTGGGTTCCACAAGTGCTCGCGGGAGGATGCCGTCCACCTGGCGGGCCTCGTCTATAAGGCCCAGTTTGACGGCGACCGGTCCCAGCTGGCTCATGTCCCCAAGGTCCTGAGGGAACTGGTGCCCGAGAGCCTCACACGCCTGATGTCCGCGGAGGAGTGGAAGAAGGTCCCTGATGGGGCTGGGAGGGGCCTCGGGCTGCCGCTCCCCGGGACCCCTCCCGGTGCCACACCTGCCTGGCCCGAGGAGCCCGCTGCTGGCGTGGGGGGGGGTGGGGGCTGGGCCCGTGCACACCTCGCCTTCCCCACGCCATCTGTGGTGCTGCAAGGCTTTCTCCCCCACACCCGCCTCCCTCTCCACCCTTCCACACACTGGCCCCCGGGGTAGGCAGCACTGCTCTTGCGGGGCTCCAGGGGCCCCTGGGTGCCCAGACCCTGTGCGGAGGGCCAGGTCTGGGCAGGGCAGCTCCCCCAGCCCTCACTGGCCCTCCCCGCCCCCAGAGCATCCTTCTGGCCTATGACAAGCACAAGGACACGACGGTGGAGGAGGCCAAGGTGGCCTTCCTGAAGTGGATAAGCCGGTGGCCCACCTTCGGGTCTGCCTTCTTCGAGGTGAAGGTAGGCCCCACCTGCTCCCAGGCTCCTAACCCAGCCGGTCCCATTCAGCCCGCCTGGCAGTCCCAGCATCCCCTGGTCTCCCCAGCACGCGTCTCAGGTGGGGCTGGCTGGCAGGTTGGAGCGTGTGGGTGTGTGTGCACCTGTGCGTGTCCCGGTGAGCTCCTAGAAGATGACTCCTGGCCTCCTGGGCTGGACCGTGACCACTGTGCCCTTCCTCCCAGCAAACCTCGGAGCCCTCCTACCCAGACATCATCCTCATCGCCATCAACCGGCATGGGGTTCTGCTCATCCACCCCAAGACCAAGGTAGCCGCTTGGGCCTCCGGCAGGGCTGGGGCGGCGCTGCAAGAGGGGTGTGGTTGCCTCCCTCCGTCCCCCTCCCCCCACAGACACACACGCAGCCCCTGGGCTTGGGGAACCCTGGCTGGGTGGGCTTCCACAGGCCTCCTGCCCAACCCTCTCTCCCCCCAGGACCTGCTCACCACCCACCCCTTCACCAAGATCGCCAGCTGGAGCAGCGGCAGCACTTACTTCCACATGGTGCTGGGGACCCTGGGCCGGGGCAGCCGCCTGCTGTGCGAGACCTCCCTGGTGAGCCCAGTCCCGCCTCCCAGCCCGGATACTCAGGCCAGGGGCACTGGGTCTGGGCTCCTGCCCTCATCCTCGCTGCCACCTGGCGAGTGGCTCACTGAGAGTGCTTGGCCATGGGGCCCAGGCGGGGCCAGCAGACTCGGGGGGAGGCTGGGTGCATCCCCAAGGTCAGCAGCCAGGGCGGCAAGGCCTCACAGTGGGGCTCCCTGTGCTATGGCCCGTTCTGATGGGGGGAAGCCCGGCAGGGCAGGCAGAAGTGGACAGGCAGCCCCAGCAGCAGATGCCCGCATTCCCTCTTTTCCACACCCTGAGCGCTGGTTGCTGAGGCAGAGAAGCTGCATGCCACCAGCTCCCTGAGTCCCAACCGCCACCTGCACTCCCTGCACCTGCAGCCTCTAACCCTACCATCTCCTGCCTAGGGCTACAAGATGGACGACCTGCTGTCCTCTTACGTGCAGCATCTCCTGAGCACCATGAACAAACAGCGGGGTTCCCGGGACCCCACCCTGGTCAGCCCCTAGCGGTGGGTGCTGGCCAAACCACTCAGTCCCCCTTCTTGGCCAGGGCCTGCGTTCTGCAGGCATGTGCTCCCAACACAGGCCCCACTCCTTGGCATCCCAGGTGGCCTCCTTCCTCAGGCACGGGCCAAGCTGGGGCAGGAGTCTCGGGCCTCCAGGCTCACAGTGGATGGCTGAGAGGACGCCCCACCCCACCAGAATGTTCAATAAAATGTGTGCAGAGTGGAAGTGTGCACATGAGAAAGTGGAGGGGGCAGGTGGGTAGGAGGCCTGAGAGGCCTGGTCTGCAGAGAGCCTCTTCCAGAAAAAGCAGAAACCGTTGTGGCTTCACAAGACAAAGCAGATGACAATCGCGGTCTCAGGCACTGTGGGCAGATGGTCCCCAGGTTTTCTCCCAACTTTGGAGTCTTTGTAAATGCCCAAAGGAGAAGGGGAAGGTGGGCATGGCTGCCCAACCACCTCTGTGATCTCCTGGCTCCTGTGGGATGGCTGGAGTCCTCGGCCAACCACAGGAGGGCAGCACCCCGAACTGTTCACGGGAGCCGGCTGTGACCCTGACATGAGTCCATCCTGAGGCCACGCGTCCCCGAGCCCGGTTCGCCTCCACGTGCCACTGCTTGCCCAGTGCGTTGACCACACAGCCCTTGATGGGCCGGCGGCAGGTCCCGCAAATGGGGACGCCCGTCTTGTCATGGCAAGGCAGGCAGTAGAGCTCACCCTTCAGCTCGTGAGCCTCGGCGGTCAGCTCCTTCCTGGAAGACAGCAGGGCCAAGTGCAGTCCCTGCCCTTCTGCAGGGTCCGTTCGTCCCTCCTGTCCAGCTCCCCAAGAGGCTCGTTCTGTCCCAGCAGAGCGCTGGGGCGGGTGTGCGCTACGATCTCTGGGCCCTTGGAAGACTTCCTGTGCCCCAGATGGGCCCTGGAGCAGGGACTTACACACAGGCCTGGCAGAAGGCAGCCTGTGTTCTACAGTAACTGTCCTCTGAGACACAGGTCTGTTCTAGGCTCCCTCTTCCCCTAAACCAGACTGGGCGCCAGGGACAGACCCAGAGGGGACGGGGGGAGGCAGGGGCCACGGCTCTGCAGCCCCTTTCTACACTCCTCTCCACGCTAGCACCAGAACGACTCCAGGGCCGCCAGCCCCCGCTCTCCCTCCCGACCCTCTGATTCCTTCCTCTCTGATGCTTCCTCTCGGCCACCACGGGCAGTCCAGGGACCTGAGCCTCCCCTCACCTGAGTCTCGGGCGGCCCCTCCACAGGGCCCCAGAGAGAGCAGCCTCTGCCGCAATCACTTCCCAACCCCCGTTCCATCTCACCCTGCAGCCGTGGACCCTGCTCACCAGAGCCCCTCCCAGCCCACCCGCTCTCCTCTCCCGCCCCACTGCAGCCCCGCACGGGGTTGCCGCATCCAGCTCCGGGATGGCCCTGGCTCTCCACCTGCCCCTTCGCAGGGACGAGCTGTGCGCCTACCCACAGTGGGTGCAGCTGAAGTGGTCCAGGTGGTAGGCGTCGCTCCTGAGCATGAGAGGCGGCTCGTCAATGACCAGGTGGCACCGCTGGCAGATATACTTGCCCAGGTCCTTGGCCTTCTCGCAGTGGTGGCAAGGCCAGCAGAGGTGCCTGCGGAAGGCAACGGGGCGGAGGGGCTGGGACAGGCAGCCCGGCCACATCCAGGAGAGGAGAGCGTGGGCCCTGTGGCTTTACCCAGCACCTGGGGTCTCAAAGGACTCAGCCCGGGATGGGGACTGACAAGCACAATGCCCAGCCACAGGGTGCCCTCTGAAAGACTCCTAAGCTTAGGGGGGAAGACAAGAGCAAAACAAGGCCATCTCTGGGTGGGGTGTTTCTCCTTTCCTTTTATTCTGAGCCCAGGACACCATGTGGAATAGAGCAGGCATTTAACTGACATCTGCTGAGAGATCAGTTTTGTTTTCCAAATGTCTCTCGAACACACGGAGCAGCAGCCAGTGCCCGCGGGGCCGGCTCACCCCTCCCCTTGGAGTCCGCCAGATGAAGAGGGGCCCAGACATACACAGGCACTTTCTGTCTCCAAAGACGAGCACGGCTAGCTCAGAGGCCCCAACCCAAGGGCTGCCCTTACAGAGTCTTTTTGTGAAGACCTCAGAGCTGTTTCTGGTACTACTCGCCGCGTTGGGCGACAGCTGAGTTCTCAACTAAGAGAGAAATCTGCATGGTTTCTGTTTCCTTGGGCTTCAAAGGTGGCAAGGATTTAGACCCAGAGTCACAGGCAAAGAAGCACAAAGGCCCTGATCCAACAGCCCTCGCTCCCCATTCCCCACCTGCCACCCCGATCTCCAGCGTGCGGGACACAGTTCCAGCCCTCAGAGGGGCCTCTCTAGCCCTCACTGGCCACCACAGAGACTTGACACTCAGTGTTGGCCCCAGTGACAGGCTGGTTGGGGAGGCTACTTCAGAGATCCAACCTCGGACTCAAGAACCCCCAACCAGGTACGGTGGGCAGAGCCCAGAGGCCAGGTGGCCAACTCAGCATCCCTGCCCCAGACCTCAATACCTGCCGCCCCTGTCTGGGTCTGGACTCCGCCCTGCCCCGCGTGCACGCCTCTTGCCCTGGGGTGGCTCGTCTTCCCAGCTGGTGTGAAGAGCAAGGCCAAGTGAGGTGCCTAGTGGCCGCTGGCTGAGCTGCGCTGGCCCCTGGTCCTCAGCTGTGCCTTCCCCAGACCCTACGTGGCCAGCGCAGGGCAGTTGCTCACAGTCTGTCTGTTGAGGGCACGCGCAAATGAGTGATTGTGCAAGAGAGGAAGGGAGGGAGGGATGGTGGGCGTCGCCTCCTGTGACGACGTGACCAGGCCACGACTGGGAGACCTGGGAGACTCTGGCTCTCTCTACAGAAGCGATCACAGCCCCAGATTGAAGGGTGACCCTCAGAATTTGTTTCCTGGTAGAATTAAGATGAAACCTAAGAATTCTAGATTCAAAATGCAACAGAAACACAAAACAAAA
>NW_007248499.1:0-13557 GCF_000164805.1 Carlito syrichta
TTCAGCTGACTAGAAAGCAGGCCAACTTTTTAAGTAAGCTAATTAAGTTAGCTGGTTTGCCAGCTGGCTATCTATGTAGCAAACTAGTTGAGTTAGTTGGTTAGTCAACTGGCTAACTATTTAAGTCAACTAGTTAATTCATCTGGCTTCTCAGCTGGCTAGTTAATTAGCTAGATATTTAAGTCAGCTGGCTATCCCCCAGTCTAGTTACTGTTGTCAGGTAGTTATGTCAGCTTGCTAGCCACCTGGCTAAATTGTTATGTCAGCTAGTTCAGTCAGCTGGTTAATCAGCTGGCTAGCTGGTTAAGTCAACTAATTCATTCAACTGGCTAGTCTACTGGCTAGCTAGGTAGCTCGCTACTTTAGTCAGCTGACTATTCATCTGGATACCTGGTTAAGTCAACTAGATAAGTCAGCTGTCTAGCCACCTGGCTAGTTAGGTAGCTAGCTAATTAAGTTAGCTGACTAACCAGCTGGCTACATAGTTAAGTCAGCGAATTAAGTAAGCTGGCTAGACAACTGGCTAGTTAGGTGGCAAGCTAGTTAAGCCAGCTGGCTAGGTGGATGTTCATCTAGTTAAGTCTGCTAATTAAGGAAGCTAGTTAGCCAACTGTTTAGCAGGCAGGTCAGGTAGGTGGCCAACTAGTTAAGACCACTGACTAGCCAGCTGACCATCAGGGTGCCTGGCTAGTTAAGCAGGCTGGCTATCTGACTGTCCAGCCAGCAGGCTGCCTAATTAAGCTAGTTAGCTAGCCAGCTGTCCAGCCAGCTAGCCGACCAGGTAGCTATCTAGATAAGCCAGATGGCTAGCAGTGTAGTCACACATTTGGCTAGCAAGTTAAGTCAGCTGGCTAGCCAGCTATGCAGTCAACTTGCTAGTCAACTACTTAAGTCAGCTAGGTATCCAACTAGCTAGTTAAGTCAGCTAGCAAGTCAGCTAACCATTCAGCTCACTAGTTAAGTCAGCTAGCTATTCAGTTTGCTAGTAAGCTAGCTAGCTGGTCAACAATATAGTTAAGTTAGCTATCCAGCTATCTAGCCAGTTAGCTAGCTAGTTAATTCAGCTAGCCTGACAGCTAGATAGGTTGTTTGATATCCAGTTTTGTCAGCTAGATAACCAGCTAGATAGTTAAGCCGGCTAGCAAATCAGCTAGTTTTTAGCTAACTAGTCGGCTGGAAACTCAGTTAGTTGGTCATCTAATAGTGGGATCGTTCACTTTCCATAAGGTCAGCTAACTAGTCAGCTCCCTTGCATGGCAACCAGTCAGAAAATTATTCGGCTCACTCACCAGCCAATAGGTCAACTATCTTGTCGGCTCTCTCACAAGCCAACAGGTTAGCTAGCTAGTCGGCTTACTCTTAAGTCATCTAGTTAATTCAGTTCACCAGTCGGCTTGCATGCCAGTTGACTAGTTAAGGCAGCTCGCCTGTCACCTCACTCATTGGTTGACTAGTTAAGTTGGCTCACTGGTAGGCTCACTGGCCGGCCGACTAGTTAAGTCCTCTGACCTATCAGCTTACTCACCAGTTGACTAAAGTCAGCTGACCAGTCAGTTCACTCACCAGTCAAATAGTTAAGTCAGCTGACCAGTCGACTCACTCACCGAATGACTAGTTAAGTCAACTAACCTGTCAGATCTCTCGCTGGACAATTAGTTAAATCAGCTCATCTGTTTGTTCATTCGTCGGCTGAGTAGTTAAGTCAGCTAACCGGTCAGCTGCCTAGCTGGCCAATGAATTAAGTCAGCTAACCAATAGACTGAATATCGGCCAAATTGGCAGCCGAGAAGTTAGCTCAGCTAATTAGTCACTGACAAGTTAGACCATCTAAATAATTGGCCTACTATGCGGACGAGTTAGGTCAGCTTAGCAGCCATCCAAGTAGTTAACAGAACTGACTAGTGGGCAAATCGTCAGTCAACTATCTAACCCAGCTAGCTAGTCTGCCTTCATGTCAACCAACTCGTTAAGCCAGATAACAAGTTGGTCGTGCAGTCAGCCAATGTATTAAAACAGTTCACTATTTTGCCAGCTTGTCAACCAACCAGTTAAGTCACCTAGCTAACTCTTTAAACAACTAGTTAAGTCAGCTATTTAACTCATTTGCCACCTAGTTAATACAGGTAGCTAATTTGTTAACCAACTCACTACATCAGCTAGTTATCTCGTTAGTCAACTAGTTAAGGCAGCTAGCCAAGTCAGCTAGATAACCAGATAGTTAACTAATTCAGCTAGTTACATCAGCTATCTCATGAGTTAGCTAAATATTTAAGTCAGCTACTTATGTCTGCTACCTAACTACTTAGCTAATTAGTTAAGTCAGCTAGTTATTCAGCTAGTTAAATAGTTAGCTAACTATTTAATTCAGGTATTTAAGTCAACTAGATAACTAGTTAATTCGGCCAGTTAAGTCAGATACCTAAGTAGTTAAGTCACCTTCCTAATTCAGCTAGTTAAGTCAGCTTTCTAATTAAGTCAGCTGGTTTAAACAGCTAGCTACCAAGTTAGCTAGCGTTTTAAGTTAGCAGCTTCAGTCAGGTAGTTAGCTAGTTAACTAACTCTTATGGTCAGCTGGTTGAGTGATCTATCTAGTTAGTTAGCAAACGGGTTGAGTCAGCTGGTTGAGTAGGCTAGCTAACTAGTTAGCTAACGTGTTAAGTCAGCTTCATGAGTCTGCTAGCTAGCTAGTTATCTAATGGGTTAAGTCAGTTGCTTGAGTCACCTAGGAAGCTCATTAGTTAAAGAGTTATGTCGGATGATTGAGTCAGCTAGTTAGCACGTTAGATAACCGGTAAGCTAACTAGTTAGCTGGTTAAATCAGCTAGTTATTTATGCAGCTAACTATTTAATTCAGCTTGATAGCTAGGTAGCTAGCTAGTTTTCTAACTGTTTAAATCAGCTGGTAACTACATAGTTAGCTAGTTAGACAATTATTTAAGTCAGCTGTCTTGCTAGTTAATTCAGCTAATTAAATCAGCTAGCTGGCCAACTGTCTACCTAGTTAGCCAGGTAGTTAAGTCAGTTGGCTAGCCACCTGTCTATCTGGTTAATTCAGCTAGATAAGAGAGATGGATAGCCAACAGGCAAGGTAGGTAGCTAGCTAGTTAAGTCAACTAGATAGCTACATGGATAGATTGTGATATCTTTGAGTTAAGTAAGCTGGCTAGCCTACTGGATAGCTAGTTAAGTCAGATACTTTAGTCAACTGTCTAGCCAGCTGGCTAGGAAGGTAACTAGCTAAATAAGCCAGCTTACTAGCCAGCAGGCTAGCTGTGAAAGTCAGGAAGTTATGTCAGTTGGCTTGTCTGATGGCTAGGTAGGTAGCTTGCTACTTAAGTGAGATGGCTAGCTAGCTTGCAAGCTTAAGTCAGCTAGGTATTTCAGTTGGCTAGTCAGCATGCTAGATAGGCTGCCAACTAGTTAAGTCAGCTGGATAGCCAGTTGACTAGCTGGTTAACTCAGCTTGTTTAGCCAGCTGGAAACCAGCTAGCTAGCTAGTTAAGTTAGCTCATTAAGTCAGTTGGCTATCCAGCTGGTTAGTTAGTTAAAAAGCTATTTAAGTCAGATGGCTAAACATCAGGCTAGCTAGTTATTTCAGCTAGTTAATTCAGCTGCCTAGCTAGGAAGCTAGCTAGATAAATCTGCTAGTTATGTCAGCTAGCTAGCTAGTTAAGTCAGCTAGTTAAGTCAGCTGGCTAGCTAGCTAGCTACCTAGGTAGCTAGCTAGTTAAGCCAGGTGGTAAGAAAGTTGGCTAGCTAGGTAGCTAGCAGGTTAAGTCAGCCAGTTAATTCAGCTTTCTAGGTAGTTAAGTCAGTGAGCTAAGTAAGCAGACTAGCCATCTGCCTAGCTGGATAGCTAGCTATTTAAGTCAGCTGGCTAGCCAGTTAACTAGCTAGTTAAGTAACCTAGTTAAATCAGCTCCCTAACCAACTGGTTATGTAAGTAGCTAGGTATTTAAGTCTGCTGGCAAGCCAGTAGGCTATGTAGTTAGCTAGCTATTTAACTCAGCTGGCTATCCATCAGTCTAGCTATATAGACAGGCAGTAAGGTTAGCCTGATAACCAACTGGCTAGCTACGTAAGTAACATAGTTAAGTCAGCTGGCTAGACAGCTGGCTAGCTAAGTAGCTATATAGTTAAGTCAGTTGTCTAGCCAACTAGCTAGTGAGTTAAGCCAACTAGTTAAGTCACCTGGATATCCAGCTTGTTGGCTAGGTAGCTTGCTATTTAGGACAGCTGTCTAGTCAGCTGGCTAGCAAGTTAAGTCATCTATTAAAGTCAGCTAGCTAGCTGGTTTGATAGCTATAGGGCAAGCTAGTTAATTCAGCTGTCTAGCAAGCAGGCAAGCTAATTAACTCAGCTAACTAAGTCAGCTGGCTAGCCAGCTGGCTAGCTAGGTAGCGAGGTTTTTAAGGCAATTGGCTAGCCAGCTGGATAGTTAATTAAGTCAACTAGTTAAGACTGCTGACTAGCCAGTTAGCTAGTTAGTTAGAGAGCTGGTTAAGTCAGCTGGGAAGCTAGCTGGCTAACTAGTTAAATCAATTAGCTTTGCCAACTTGCTAGCTGCTTAAGTCAACTAGTTCAGTCATTTGACTAGCAAGCTGGATAGGTAGATACAAGCTAGTTATGTCAGCTGGCTAGCCAACTGGCTAGCTAGTTAAAACAGCTAGTTAATTCACCTGGCTTCCCATCTGGCTAGGTAGGTTCCTAGCTAGTTAAATCAGTTGACTAGTCAGCTGGCTAGCTGGTTAATTCAGCCACCTAATTCAGCTGGCCAGCCAGCTGGCTAGCTACTTAAATCAGATAGATAAGTCAGCTGGATAGCTAGTTGAGTCAGTTATTTAAGTAAGTTGGCTAGTCAGCTGCTTATCTGGGTAGCTAACTACTTAAGTCAGCTGATTAGCCAGCTTTCCAGCTTGTTAAGTTACCGATGTAAGTCAGCTCGCTCACCAGCTGGTTAGCTATGTAGCTAGGTAGTTAATTAAGTGGGTATGCCAGCAATATACATCGATATCTATCTAGTTAAGTCAGCTGGCTAGACACCTGGCTAGCTAGAGATGTCAGCTAGTTAAGTCAGCTGGTTAGATAGCCAGCTAACTAGTTATGTTAGCTAGTTGAATCAGGTGCCTAGCCAGCTGTCTAGCTGTAAAAGTGATCTAGTTAATTCAAGTGACAAGCTAACTGGCTAGCTAGGTATCTACTTAGTTAATTCAGCTGGCTAGCCATCTGGCTAGCTGGTTAGGTCAGCTAGGTAAGTCAGCTGGCTAGCCACCTGGCTACGTAAGTAGGTAACTAATTAATTCAGCTGGCTAGCCAGGTGGCTAGCTGGTTAAGTCAGCGAGTTAAGTGAGCTGGTTAGCCAACTGGCTAGCTAGTTGGCTATCTAGTTAAGTCAGCTAGGTAATTCATCTGGCTTCCCAGCTTGCTAGGTAGGCAGTTAGCTAGTTAAGTCAGATGGCTAGCCAGCTGGATAACTGGTTAAGTCAGCTAATTAATACAGCTGGCCAGCCAGCTGGCTAGCTAGTTCAATCAGATAGATAAGTCAGGTAGCTAGCTAGTTAAGTCAGTTTTTTAAGTCAGCTGGCTAGCCAGCCCCCATCAGGGTAGCTAATTACTTAGGTCAGCTGACTAGCCAGTTGTCTAGCTGTTAAGTCACCTAGTTAAGTCACCTCGTGACCCAGCTAGTTAGCTATGTAGCTATGTAGTTGATTCAGTGTGTAAGCCAGCAGTATAAGTCGGTAGCTAGCTAGTTAAGTCAGCTGGCTAGCCACCTGACTAGCTAGAGATGTCAGCTAGTTAAGTAAGCTGGCTAGACAGCTGGCTAACTAGAAATGTCAGCTGGATGAGTCAGCTGGCTAGCAAAAGGCTAGCTGGATAAATGAGTTAATTCAAGTGGAAAGCCAACTGGCAAGCTAGGTAGCTACATAGATAATCCACCTGGCTATCCAGCTGGCTAGCTGGTTAAGTCAGCTAGTTAAATCAGCTGGCTAGCCAACTGGCTAGGTAGGTATCTAGATAATTAGATCAGCTGGCTAGCCAGCTGGCTGGCTACTTAAGTCAGCGTGGTAAGTGAGCTCCCTACCTGGCTTGCTAGCGAGTTGGTTAGCTAGTTAAGCCAGCAGGCTAGCCGGATGGTTATCTAATTAAGTCATCTAGTTAAGTCAGCTGGTTAGCCAGCTGCCTAGCTAGGTGGCTGGCATGTTAAGACGTCTGGTTAGATGGCTGGTCAAATATGTGGCCAGATATTTAAGCTGGCTTGCTAGGCAGTTGAACACCAGGGTGGCTGGCTAGTTAAGCCAGCTTTCTACCCCATTGTCCAACCAGACGGCTGGCTATTTAAGGCAGATGACTAACCAGGTGGCCAGTCTGCTATCTAGCTAGCTGGCTGCCTAGGCAGCTAGGCAGCCAGGTAGCTAGCTAGTTAAGCAACCTGACTAGCCATCTAGCAACCCAGGTAGATAGCTAGTTAAGTCAACTGGCTAGCCAGGTAGACAGCCAACTAGCTAGTCAACTAGTTAAGTCAGCTAGCTAGCCAGCTAGCTAGTTAAGTCAGCTAGAAAGTGTCAGCTAACTATTCAGCTAGCTAGTGAAGTCAGCTAGGTAGTAAGGCTGCTTGTCAAATAGCTGGTTAAATCAGTTAGCTACTCAGCTAGCTATTCCGCTAGATAATTAAGTCAGCTAGCCAGCTAACTAGCCAGTTATCATGCTGGTTAAGTCAGCTTGCTAGACAGCTAGATAGCTTGTTTGCTAACTAGTTATGTCACCTAGATAGCCAGCTAGCTCTTCAGCTAGGTGGTTAAGACAGCTAGCAAACCAGCTAGTTCTTTGGCTAACTAGTCAGCTAGCAACTCAGCTAGCTGGTCATCTAACTAGTAGGTTCGCTTGCTTTCCATCAGGTCAGCTAAATATTCAGCTCGCTCCCCTGCCAACCAGTCAGCAAGCTAGTAAGCTCGCTCGCCAGTCAAACAGGTCAACTAACTTGTCGACTCGATCCCAGGCCAAAAGGTCAGCAAACTAGTTGGCTTGCTCACCAGCCGACTAGTTAAGTCAGCTCATAGTTCAGCTCAATTACCAGCCAAATAGTTAAGGCAGCTCTCGTGTTGGCTCACTCGCCAGCCCACTAGTTAAGTTGGCTCACAGGTTGGCTCAAAACCAGCCAACTAGTTGAGTCTGACCAGTCGGTTCACTCGACAGCTGACTAAATTCAGCTGACCAGTCATCTCGCATGCCGGCCGACTAGTTAAGTTGGCTAATCAGTCGACTCACCTACTGGCAGACTAGTTAAGAAACCTGATTAATTGGCTCACTCGCTGGTGAACTAGTTAATTCAGCTGACCAGTCGGCTCACTCGCGGGTCAGCTAGTTAGGTCAGGTAACTTGTTGGCTCACTTGCCAGCTGACTAGTTAAGTCAGCTGAATGGTCGGCCCACTAGCAGTTCAACTAGTGAAGTTATCTAACCTTCGGCCAACCAGTAGACCAACTTGTCAGTTGAAAATTTAGGTTAGCTAACTAGTAGCTCGACTAGTTACTTCAGCTAACTAGTAAGCCATCTAATCGGATGCCAAGTTAGGTCAGCAAATCAGCAAGCCAACTAGTTAACCCAGCTAACTAGTGGGCCAATTCTTCAGTCAACTAGTTAACCTCCCTAAATAGTCGGTCAACTATTCAGACAAATTTTATGCCAGCAAACATGTCGGCCGAGTAGTCAGTCAATGTATTAAACCAGCTAACCAGTCGGCCAACACATCAGAAAACAAGTTAATTCATCTAGCTAACTCATTAACCAACTTGTTAAGTCAGGTGATCAATTGGCTGACTTGCCAGTGAACTAGTAAATTCAGCTGACCAGTTGACTCACTCGCGGGTCAGCTAATTGAATCAGCTAACCTGTCGGCTCACTCGCCGGCTGACTAGTTACGTCAGCTAAACGGTAGGCCCACTAGCAGTTCAACTAGTTAACTTAGCTAACCTTCAGCTGACAAGTGGGCCAACATGTCAGTTGACAATTTAGGTCAGTTAACTAGTCAGCTGACTAGTTAGGTCCGCTAACTAGTCTACCAACTAATCGGATGACTAGTTAGGCCTGCAAATTAGCAAGTCAACTAGTTAATCCAGCTAACTAGTGGGCCAACTCGTCAGTCTACTAGTTAACCCACCTAAATTGTCAGCCGACTATTTGGAAAATATTTTAGGTCAGCAAACAAGTCGGCCGTGTAGTCAGCCAATGTATTAACCAGCTAATTAGTCGGCCAACTTGTCAGAAAACAAGTTAAGTCAGCTAGCTATCTCGTTTAACAGCTAGTTAAATCAGTTAGCTATCTCGTTAACCAACTTGTTACGTCAGCTAGCTATCTAGTTAGCCAACTAGTTAACTCCGTTAGCTAAGTCAGCTAGCTAAATCAGCTAGTTCACTAGTTAGCTAACTAATTAACTCAGCTACTTAAGTCTGCTTTCCAACTTGTTAGTTAATTAGTTAAAGCAGCTAGTTATTCACCAAGTTAAATAGTTAAATAACTATTTATTTCCCATAGTTAAGTTAGCTAACTAACTAATTAGATCTGCCAGTTAAGTCAGCTAGTTAAGTCTGTTTTCTAATCTCATCAGCTGGTTTAGACAGCTGGTTAGCTAGTTAAATAACGGGTTTAGTTAGCAGGTTGAGTCAGGTAGTTAGCTGGTTAACTAACGTATTAAGTTAGCTGGTTGAGTCAATAAACTAGCAAGTTAGGAAATGAGTTGAATCAGCAGGTTGAGTAGACTAGCTAGCTAGTTAGCTAACAGTTGAGTCAGCTGGATGAATGAGTTAGCTGCCTAGCTAGCTAAGGATTTAAGTCAACTCTTTGTGTTAGATACCTAGCTCATTAGCTAATGAGCTAATATCAATAAGTCACCTAGCTAGCACATTAGATAATGAGTAAGCTAACTAGTTAGCTAGCTGGTTAAGTCAGCTAGCTAGCTAGGCAGCTAGCTATTTACATCAGCTGGCTAGCTAGCTAGCTAGCTAGTTAGTTAACTATATAAGACAGCTGGTCAGCTAGGTAGCTAGCAAATTAACTCAGCTATTTAAGTCAACTAGCAAGCCAGAAGGCTAGATAGGTAGTGAGCCATTTTAGTCAGTTGGCTAGACAGTTGGCTGCCTGGTTAATTCAGCTAGATAAGAGAGCTGGCTAGCCAACTGGCAATGTATGTAGCTAGATAGTTAAGTCATCTAGATAGCTACCTGGCTAGCTAGTGATGTCAGCGTGTTAAGTCAGCTGGCTAGTAAACTGACTAGCTTGTTAAGTCAGCTAATTTAGTCAGCTGTCTAGCCAGCTGGCTAGGCAGGTAGCTAGCCTGATATGTCAGTTTGCTAGCCAGAAGGCTAGCTGTTCAAGTCAGATAGTAAAGTCAGCTGGCTAGTCTGCAGGCTATGTAGTTATCTAGCTAGTTAAGAGAGCTGGCTTGCCAGCTTGCTACCTTAAGTCAGCTACGTAAGTCAGGTGGCTAGCCAGCTGGCTAGATAGGTAGCCAGCTAGTTAAGTCACCTGGCTAGTCAGCTGACTAGCTTGTTAAGTAAGGTAGTTGTCAGCTTGCAACCTGCTGCCTATCTAGTTAAGTCAGTTCATTAATTCTGTGGGCTATAGAGCTGATTAGCTAGTTAAAAACTAGTTAAGTCAGATGGCTAGCCATCTGGCTAACTAGTTATTTTTGCTAGTTAAGTCAGTTGGTTACCTAGGAATCTAGCTATATAAGTCAGCTAGTTATGTCAGCTAGGTAACTCGTTAAGTCAGCAAGTTAAGCCAGCTGCTGAGCTAGGTAGCTAGCTGGTTAAGTCTGTTGGCTAGGAAGCTAGCTACTTCGTTAAGTCAGCTAGTTAAGTCAGCTGGCTAGGCTACTGGCTAGCTACATAGCTAGGCAATAAAGTCAACTGGCTTGCCAGCTGGCAAGCTAGTTAAGTCAGGTAGTTTAGTCAGTTGGATAACCAGCTCACTAGCAAGTTAAGTCAGCTCATTAAGTCAGTTGTCTAGCCAGCTGGCTAGGTATTAAAAAGCTATTTAGGTCAGATGCATAGACAGCTGGCACGCTAATTATTTCAACCATTTAATTCAGTTGGCTAGCTAGGTATTTAGCTAGTTATTTCAGCCAGATATGTCAGGTAGCTAGCTAGTTAAGTCAGCAAGTTAAGTCAGCTTGCTATATGATGGCTAGCTAGGGAGATAGCTAGTTAAAGCAGCTAGTTAAACCAGCAGACTAGGTAGGCAGCTAGCTAGTTAAGTTAGCTATTTAGATAAGCTGATTAGCTAGTTAAGTCACCTTGTTAATTCAGTTCTCTGGACAGCAGGTGAGCTAGGTAGTTGTGTAGTTAAGTCCACTTGCAAGCCAGTGGGCTATGTATGTAGGAAGCTAGTTAAATCAGCTGGCTATCAGTCAGCCATCTCGTTGTGTCAGCTAGTTAAGTCAGCTTGCTATCCAGTGGTATGTCTAGGTAGCTAGCTAGTTAAGTCTGCTGGCTAGCCGGCTGGCTACTTTGCTAAAACAGCTAGTTTAGTAAGCTGTCTAGCCTGATGGCTAGCTACGTAGCTAGGCAATTAAGTCAACTGTCTAACCAGCTGACTAGCTAGTTAAGTAAGCTTGTTAAGTCAGCCTGCTAGCCAGCTTGTCAGCTAGGTAGCTAGCTAGTTATGTCAACTGTACAGCCATCTGACTAGATAGTTAAGTCACCTAGATAAGTCAACTGAGTAGCCCACTGGCTAGCTAGTTATTTTGCTATTTAAGCCAACTGGCTATATAGCTGGCTAGCTAGATATGCCACCTTGCTAATTCAGCTGGATAGCCAACTGGCTAGCTATGTAGCAAGCTACTTAATTCAACTGGCAAGAAAGCAGGTCAGCTAGTTAGGAGAGCAAGTTAACTCAGTTGGCTAGCCAGTTGGCTAGCTAGGAAGTGACCTAGTTAAGTCAGTTGGCTGGCCATATGGTTAGCTAATGAAGTCAGTTAGTTAAGTTAGCTGGCTACAGAGGTAGAGAGCTAGTTACATCAGCTGGCTAGCCAGGTGTATAACTTAGTAAGTCAGCTAGTTTAGTCACCTGGCTGGCCAACTGCCTAGCTCGTTTATCACTTAGTTAATTCAGCCTGCTTACCAGCTTCCTAGCTAGTATAGACACCTGGTTAAGTCAGTTGGCTAACCTCCTCACTTGCTAGTCAAAAATCTAGTCAATTCAGATAGCTAGACAGCTGGTTAGCTAGATATTTCAACTAGTTAAGTGAACTGGCTAGCTTGGTAGCTAGCTATTTGAGTCAGTTGTTTATGTTAGCTGGCTAGATAGTTAAGTCAGCTAGTTATATCGGCTAACTAGATAGTTAGCTAGCTAGGTAGCTAGCTAGTTATTTCAGGTTAAGTCAGCTGGCTATTTAGGAAACTAGTAAGTTAAGTCAGCTAGTTAAGTGAGCTGGTTAGCAAGTTAATAAGCTTGTTAAATCAGTTGGCTAGCCAGGTCCTAGATGGGTGGCTAGCTAGTTAAGTCCACTGGCTAGCTAGTTTGTTAGCTAGGTAGCGAGGTTGTTAAGTCAGCTGGCAAGACAGCGGGATAGATAGGTAGCTAGCTAATTAAGTCAGTGGACTAGTCTGCTGTCAATCAACTGATGTTAGCTAGTTAAGTCAGCTGGCTAGCCAGCTGACTAACTAGTTATGTCACGTAGTTGAGTTAGCTGGATAAGTCAGCTAGTTAATTCAAGTGGATAGCCATCTGGGTAGATAGATAGCTAGCTCGTTAAGTCAGTTGGCTAGCCAGCTGGCTTGCTGGTTAAGTCAGCTGGTTAAGTCAGCTGGTTAAGTCAGCTGGCTAGCCAGCTGGGTAGGTAGGTAGCTAGCTAATTAAGTCTGTTGGGAAGCTGGCTTCTTAGCTAGTTAAGTCAGTGAGTTAAGTGAACTGACTAGACGGCTGACAAGCTAGGTGTCTCGCTAGTTAAGCCAGCTGGCTAGCCAGATGGCTATCTAGTTAAGTCAGCTAGTTAAGACAGCTAGATGGCCGACTGACTATCGAGGTTGCTGGCAAGATAAGCCAGCTGGTTATCTGGCTGGTCAGGTATGTGGCCGGCTTGTTAAGGTGACTGGCTAGCCAGCTGACCAGCAGGGTTTCTGGCTAATTAATCCGGCAGGCAATTCGACTTTCCAGTCATCCAGTTAGCAATTTAAGCCAGCTGCCTATCCAGTTGTTCAGCCCGCTCACTAGCTTTCTGGCTGCCTAACCTGCTAGCCAGCCAGGTAGCTAGCTTGTTAAGACCGCTGGCTAGCCATCTAGCCAACCAGGGAGCTAGTTATTTAAGTCAGCTGGCTCACCAAAAAAGACAGCCAACTAGCTAGTCAGCTAGTTGTCATCTATCTAGCCAGTTAGCTAGCTAAGTCAACTAGCAAATTAGCTAACAAATCAGCTACCGAGTTGTCAGCTAGCAGTCAGGTTGATAGCCAGCTAGCTGGTTTAGTCAGCTAGCAAGTCAGTTAGCTATTCAGCTAGATAGTTAAGTCAGCAAGCCAGCTAAATACCCAGTTAGCAAGCTACTTAAGTAAGCTAATTAGACAGCTAGATAGCTTATTTCCTAGCTAGTTATGTCAGCTAGATTGCCAACTAGCCAGTCAGCTAGCTTGTTAAGTCAGCTAGCAAATCAGCTAGGTACTTAACTAAGTAGTTGGCTAGCAACTCAGCTAGCTGGTCAGCTAACTAGTAGGCTCGCTCACTTTCCATCAGGTCAGGTAATTAATCGGCTCACTCACCTGACACCATTCAGCAAACTAGTCAGCTTGCTCAACAGCCAACAGGTCAAATAACTTGTCGACTCACTCGGAGGCAAACAGGTAGTCTAACTAGTTGGATTACTCACTAGCCAACTAGTTAAGTCAGCTCACAAGTCGACTCGCTCACCGGTTTACTAGTTAAGGCAGCTCACCCATCAGCTCACTGGCTGGCTGATATTTTAAGTCAGCTCACTGTTTGACTCAATCGCCGGTTGACTAGTTAGGTCTTCTGAGCTGTAGACTCACTTGCCAGCTGACAAAATTCAGCTTACCAGTCAGCTCACAAGCCGGCCGATTAGTTAAGTCAACTGGCCAGTTGGCTCACTCGCTGGCTGACTACTTAAATCAGCTGACATATCGGCTCAGTCACCGGACGACTAGTTAAGTCAGCTGACAATTCAGCTCACTCACTGGCCAACTAGTTAAGTCAGATCACCTGAAGGCTCATTTGCAGACCGACTACTTAAGTCACCTAACTGGTCAGTCAACTAACTGGCCAACTTATTGAGTCAGCTAACCAACTTATTGAGTCTGACTAAATGGCCACCTTTTCAGCTGACAAGTTAGCTCAGCTAACTACTCAGCTGACTAGTTAGACCAGCTAAATAGTCAGCCTACTAATCGGACGAATAGTTAGCTAAGCAAACCAACATGCCAACTTGTTAACCGAGCTAACTAGTGGGCCAACTCATCAGTCAACTATTTGACCCAGTTAACTAGTCGGCCTAGTAATTGGCCAACATGTTAAGCCAGCTAACAAGTCTGCCACGTTCAGTCAACATTTCAA
>NW_007248499.1:14219-14963 GCF_000164805.1 Carlito syrichta
GCTAGTTAGCAAAGGAGTTAAGGATCCTTGTTGAGTAAGCTAGCTAGCTTGTTAGCTAACCAGTAAACAAGATAAATAAGAAAGCTAGCTAGCACGTTGAATAACGAGTAATCTAACTAGCTAGTTAGCTGGTTAGCCAGATGGCTAGCTATTTAAGTCACCTAGTTAAGTCAGCTAGCTGGCCAGCAAGTTAGCTAGGTAGTTAGGTAGTTAATTCAGCTGGCAAGCCAGCAGCCTATGTAGGTAGGTAGCTAGATATGTCAGCTGGCTAGCCATATGGCATCTAGTTATGTCAGCTAGTTAAGTCAGCTGGTTATCCAGCTGTCTAGCTAGGTAGCTAGCTAGTTAAATCTGTTGGCTAGCCAGCTGGCTACTTCCTTAATCAGCCTGTTAAATCAGCTGGCTAGCCTGCTGGCTAGCTAGATAGCTAGACAATTAAGTAAGATGGCTAGCCAGCTGGCTAGCTAGTTAAGTCAGCTAGTTAAGTCAGGTTGTTAGCCAGCTTGCTATCTAGGTAGCTAGCTAGCTATGCCAGCTGTAAAGTCAGCTGGTTATATAGTTGTCACCTAGT
Organism: Carlito syrichta; assembly: GCF_000164805.1. Classification (NCBI taxonomy): domain Eukaryota; kingdom Metazoa; phylum Chordata; class Mammalia; order Primates; family Tarsiidae; genus Carlito; species Carlito syrichta. The sequence continues at coordinate 14,791 of NW_007248499.1, forward strand.
TAAGTCAGCTGACTAGTCCGCTGGCTAGCTAAGTAGTTTGCTCTTTATTCAACTGACTAGACAGCTGATTAGTTAGATGTCACCTAGTAAATTCAGCTAGATATCCAGATGGTTACCTATGTTTCAAGCTAGCTAATTCAACTGGCTAGAAAACAGGCCAGCCTGTTAAACAG
>NW_007248500.1:0-1072 GCF_000164805.1 Carlito syrichta
CCCAGAGGCTAAAACAGAAAGTGGCCCTTCAAACCCAAGCCCTGGTCGCTGCCCTGCAGCCGGCTCAACAGGGGCCTCAAAGCCCCCGTCCCAGGAAACAGTCCAAGACCCAAACACCTTTGGGAGCCTGCTTCAGGAGTGGCCAGGAAGGCCACTGGGCAAAACAATGACCAACCCCAGACCACCGACTCGACCTTGCCCAGTCTGCAGACAAAAGGGACATTGGAAGTTTGAGTGCCCCCCGGGGGAAAACCATCCCCTGGCGACAGAGTTTTGCAGGGGGCTAGCTCCCCCAACAGGCCCCTCGCCAGAGCTCCTGGGCCCCCTGGATAACTGAAGCCGCCTGGACTCAAACACCCCAATCACCCTTGCTGAACCCAGGGCCACACTATCGGTAGCGGGTAAGTCCATCTCCCTTTTGGTGGACACAGGGGCTACCCATTCTGTTTTACTCTCCTTCCACGGGCCTTTACATCCTTCTCAGGTCTCAGTTGTGGCCGTCTCGGGGGTGCCCTCCAAGCCGCTAGAGATGGGTCCGGTGTCCTGCCTTTTAAAGGCCGTCCCTTCACCCATTCTTTCTTAGTTATCCCATCCTGCCCAGCCCCTTTGCTGGGTCAAAACCTTCTGTATGAGCTCGGGGCACCTATCTGCCTCACCTCACACCAAGTTCCCTGACTCCGCTCCTGACCCTCGCCTGTGCTGTCTTCCCCCCAGAACCTCCATTCGATTTCCCCATTCCCCACCAAAAGTTAATCCAGTAGTCTGTGGTGACCAATCACCACACCCCAGTCCTCATTCGCCTTAACAATCCCTCTTGCTTCCCTTCCAGGCCTCAATTTCCTGTCTCACACACCTATCACAAGGGCCTCCAGCCCATTGTTAACTGGCTGCTCCTCCAGGGTCTTCTGGTTCCTACCAACTCCCCTTATAATAATCCCATCCTCCCAATAAAAAGCCGTCTGATAATTATTGACTGGTGCAGGATCTGCAAATAATCAACTCTGCCATAATACCGCTGCATCCAGTGGTCCCTAACCCATATACTCTCCTATCTCAGATACCCCCCACTACC
>NW_007248500.1:1964-5091 GCF_000164805.1 Carlito syrichta
CATATATACATGAGGGGTCTCGGGTGGCAGGATACGCCATCACCTCTGCCACTGACATCAACAAAGCTAATTCCCTCCCACCCAACACCACTAACCAACAAGCAGAACTCACAGCAGTCACTTGAGCATTCCAACTGGCGGCAGGACACTCCCTATCGCTTTACACCAACTCCAAATATATCTTTCACATTTTGGTTTCACACACAGCCATCTGGCAAGAATGGGGGTTGTTAACCACCAAAGGGTCAGCCATCATAAATGCTAAGCTCATTTCCGACCTCCTTCAAGCCTCCTTGCTTCCCAGGGCCATAGGCATCTCACACTGTAAAGCCTACCATCTTTGATCACCCAAGGAAACTCATGGGCTGACAGGGTGGCTCGCGAAGCAACCTTAAAACCCCTTCCTACCATACTCATTAACATCCCCTCCCCACCAGCCGAACATACAAGTGAAGTCCCACAATTGTCCAATCTCATTCCCTACCTACACTCAATTTTCCACCCAAACTAAGCGGCTCTCACTTCATTTCTTAAAACTTTCTTCCACCTTACTCCTGAACATACAAAACTCATACACACCCTTTCCTCTCAATGCTCTACTTGCCACTGAACGAATCCTAATACCCCTTAAAGCCCAGAACGTTCCCCACTCACCAGGCTAGGGGAGAGCTGCCTGGGTCAGACTGGCAACTGAACTTCACCGTCATGCCCCCCGTCCGTAACACCAAATACCTTCTGGTCCTGGTTGACACCTTCTCCAGGTGGGTTGAGGCTTATCCCACCTCAAATAAGCGGGCTGCTATGGTGGGATCTATCTTAGCCAACCACATCATCCCTCGATTCGGGGTCCCCTTCTCCCTTCAGTCAGATAACGGGCCTGAATTCACCTCACAAGTCGTTCAGTTTCTAATGATGGCCCTCAACATCAAATGGCACTTTCACATTCCCTATCAACCACAATCATCAGGAAAGGTTGAACGAACTAACTGCACACTAAAAGATAGCCTCACCAAACTCTCTCTCAAACTCCATCAGGACTGAATCTCCCTCCTTCCCCTAGCTCTCTTCCACATTCACGTCCTCCCTAAAAGCCCACTCAGCTTTTACCCATCGAGGTCCTATATGACAGACCTGCACTTCCTCCTGGCATTCCAACCTCTCCACCTTACGTCCCCCTTCATATAACCTACCCCCTCCTGTCCTTCATCCGTTCCAATATCTGGCAATATCAAGATCTCCTTTTGCCCGCTCCCACAGAAACACATAATCCAAAGCCTCTCACCCCGGGACAGTGGGTTTTCCTCTCGGACCCAGAAACCAGAACTCGCTTACAATCAAAATGGCAAGGACCTTTCCAAATAGTCCTCTCCACCCCCAGGGCAGCCAGGCTGCTCATAATCAAAGGACAGCTCAGTCCCTGGATCCACGCTTCTCGCCTCAAACCAGCTAAACTGCCGCCCTCTATCTCTTCCTCCACAGAGCCACTGACATATTCTTGCTCCACAATTCCAGGCCAGCCTCTCAAACTTCGAGTATCCCGTGTTGCTCGCTCCCCACTCCCTGCCCGTCATCCAGGAAAATCCCACATAATCACAAGACGGGAAGGTTGCCGCCGGCACTCAAAAACTACCCTCCTCCAAATGGTCGTCAATTTTGTTCTTCTTTTGTTCTTACTAATAGTACTGCCTTTCTTCCTACTCCTTTTCCTCCTACTTTCACATTGCTGTACATAGTGCTGCTCCTTGGCACGGGTTGCTCAATCCCCTCCTCTGCTCACTATCAATAAGACCCAACATGATCATCGCCTTTCTCCTTGTCGTCATTTTTCAAATCAAGCCCACTACTCTGTCCGTCCTCCATTATCGGTTCACCATCTGCGAACTTTACACGGTCAGCGAGATAGAAACAGTCAAGGACTTAGACACAAAAACGTGCCCCATAAACAATTGTTCAAAACCTATTTCCCTCAACTTAAAGCCCTCAATTAGCTTACAAGACGCTAATCACCCCTTTCTATGCTTACTAGACGACCAAACCCAGGACTACTGTAAATGGTGGCCTGATCAATACGGTGGCTGTCCCTATTGGTCATGCAGAATTCACTATGCTGATGGATCCATCAGCAGAGCAAAATGGGGGGGGTGCCAAGATTCCTTGTCCGCCACTACATAGGAACTCCGGGGCGCGGAGGCCACTTCTCCCACTTCTCTTTTGACATCCCTAACCCGACTGCTAACCTCTGGAAAGACCTCATATACGTAGCTGTCTACCCAAAGGAATGGTATGCCCATCCCACCGGGGCCTATCCATCTCTTGCTCCACCTTTACCCCTTCCGTCACGGTATCAGTGGTGGAGCACATAAAAACCCAAGAACAACAGCTCCTGGCAGCGGCAGACCCATTGCCCCCTTCCTCAGAAGACCACCTCTCCTTACAACCCTCCCAATATTTCCCTTCATGTTTTACTATAATAGGCCACACCCTCCGCTTCTTAAACCAATCCTTCCCTTCTCTTCCTTCTTCACAGTGTTTTCTTTGTGCCTCATTACAATGACCTTTGCTGGCTGCCATCCCATTTCCTGCCTCACCCCACAGTAATAGTACCCTCAACCTGTCTTCCACCAGAGAGGCCATCACCAAACCCCACATTCCACTTTGGGAAGTGGCATCACTCTCTAATCAAATAACCCTCTCTGTTCAACCACCATAAACTCTACAAATGGGCACTTCCTCCCACCCGGCCTCTTCTTATGGTGCAACGGCACTCTCCTCTCCCAAACTTGCAATCTCACCTCTCCCATAGTTGTTACACTGATCCCACAGTTCTCTCTTTACTCCACTGCCGACCTCCAGGCCCTCTTAACTCCCAAACACCGACACAAGAGGGCTGTCTTCCTTCCAGTCATGGTAGGATTGTCCCTAGTTTCCGCAGTCACCTCCATAAGTCTATCAGGAGGGGCTCTCGACGACTCACTATAGGCCATGGAAGACTTACAAAGCAAAATCCAACTACCTTTAGACACCACCTCCGATTCTCTCCAATCATTACAAAGACAAATAACGAGTTTAGCACAAGTAGCCCTCCAAAATCGTCAGGCTCTAGATCTCCTAACAGCTGAAAAGGGAA
>NW_007248501.1:0-35941 GCF_000164805.1 Carlito syrichta
AATACCCATTAAATTACCAACAACATTCTTCTCAGAGCTAGAAAAAACAACACAGGAATTCATATAGAAACACAAACGTCCAAGAATAGCCAGAACAATCCTCAGCAAAAAAAACAAAGCAGGTGGTATCACAATACCAGATTTCAAACTTTACTATAATGCTACAATCATCAAAACACCTTGGTAATGGTACAGGAACAGGCATATAGATCAATGGAACAGAATTGAGATTCCAGAAGCAAAACCTCAATTTCTCAACCAACTCATCTTCGACAAAGCCCCCACCACCTACCAATGGGGAGAGGAGAACCTATTCAGTAAATGGTGCTGGAAAAATGGCTGACCACATGCAGAAGATTGAAACAGGACCCCTATCTATCCCCATGCACAAAGGTTAACTCCAAATGGATCAGAGACCTAAATGTAAAACCTCAAACCATAAGAACCTTAGAAAAGGAAGGAAATACTCTCATGGAAATCGGAACTGGCATCCAATTCCTGTACAAAACCTGAAACCCACAGGACTTGAGATAGAAGATAGACAAATGGGACCTTATTAAACTGACAAGCTTCTGCAAAGCCAAAGAAACCATCAAGAGAGCAGGGAGACAACTACAGACTGGGAAAAAGTATTTGCCAACTCTAGGTCTGACAAAGGCTTAACATCCTGGATCTACAAGGAACTGAAACGTACTGAAAAGAAGAAAACAAACAACCCCATTATAAAATGGGCAAAAGATATGAACAGACACTTCACAAAAGAGGACATCCGAGCAGCCAACAAACACATGAAGAAATGCTCAACCTCACTAATCATCAGGGAGATGCAAATCAAAACCACACTGAGATACCACCTAACTCCAGTCAGAATGGCAATTATCAACAACTCAAAAAATAACAGCTGCTGGAGAGGGTGTGGTGAAAAGGGAACACTTCTACACTGTTGGTGGGAGTGTAAACTAGTGCAACCTCTGTGGAAAGCAGTGTGGCGATTCCTAAAAGCTCTAAAAATTGACCTTCCATATGACCCTGCAATCCCCCTACTGGGAATATACCCTGAAGAACACAAATCACTCTATAAAAAAGATACCTGCACACGTATGTTTATCGCAGCATTGTTCACAATAGCAAGAACCTGGAAACAACCATGCTGCCCATCAAAAGAGGACTGGATTAAAAAAATGTGGTACATATACACGATGGAATACTACACAGCCATAAAAAAGAACAAAATCATGAATTTCGCAGCAACCTGGATGGAACTAGAGTCCATAATACTGAGTGACCTCTCACAGAAACAAAGATCCGAATATCACATGTTCTCACTCATATAATGGACCCTGAACATCCAATATAATACTATAAGAAAATGACTGATGGTACTGGGAAACTATGGGGGGGGAGGGGGATGGGATTAACAGTAGCAAATATCTGTCTGGGGATGAGAAAACACCTCTGATCAACAGGGTGCCTGAATGAAACGTAATTGTACACCTAACACTTAACTGTACCCCACAAAACCATAATAAAAAATATTGATTAATTAAAAAAATCAATTATAGCATTTAATTCATTGTATTATACTTGGTTGTTTAGATGTCTGTCTCTGCATTTCCCTGAGAGCTTCTTCATTCAAGTAGCTACATCTCATTTCTCCTGACATTTGTTTGAATTTCAGTGATTGTTATCAATAAAGATATATTTATTGAAATAAGTAAAAACAATAAAATAAAAGATTCTGCAATGAAAACAAAAAAAAATAAAATAATGAGAATAAATGACATTTTAAGATATCTGGAACAATTATATTATATTATCAAAATAATTATAATTTCTATTGATATCAAAAGCCTAGATACTGCTTCTATTGCAATGGATTGACTATATACTTATTGAAAAGAATGATAAGTTCTAGTGAAAGAAATGTTTACTCTTTTCCCTTAGGAGTTCATGGTCCCTTCTCTCAACTACCCCATTTGGGTATGTGGAGTCTAGGTTCAGAACATTAAAAATGATCTGGTCACTGTTATTAAATAATTCAGGTCAAGAATATTTATTCTTCAATGACATTGATTAGATTAAGCTGATAACTGTAAAACTCCATGATCTCTTGTGCCATATCAAAGAGTTAGAAAACTACGAAGGAGAATGGAATTTTCTGTAAGATTTTAAACCATGCTATACTTGTGTAAGTGTAGAGAACCCTATTTAATTTTAAATCTTCCTCCATGGAGTCAAAAATATGCACAATATGCCAATGTATGCAACTAGTTTTTTAATTAGCATACTGACCCAGGAGCGTTGGCACTTTTTGGAAACAAAATAAAAATAAAAATCAGAGCATTACTTCTAAGCATCAGGAGGAAGGAAAATGTTGGTTTGCTGCTTAGAGCTCAAGGTATACCTCCTACAACTTTGTGGCACAGAAACAGATTTGTTGCCCTGACCCACTATTGCTTGCCAAGCAAAGTTCCTTTTCTCCAAAGAGAAATCTGTAGCCAACTCCCATATAGAAAAAATCCAAGTTATAGTTTTTTTCTGAGTGATGAAATCCATTTCATCTTATGTTTAAAGAAACCCCTGAATACAAAAACGTTTGAAGTAGAGCTTATTATTCACATTGAAAAAGATGCTTTGCTTTATGAATTAATTTCCTGTAGGGTTATTAATTTCATCAACTCAATGAGTGGCCATCTTGTGCCAGGGACTCTGCCAGGTGGTGAAATGGTAAGCATGAATATGAAACATACATTTGTCCTAGAGGATCTCACTATTTGGTGAAGATGCCTTGAAACTGGAGTTCACCTGGACTTGTTATCATTTCAAAGTTCTTCAAACTTGATAGAGAGGATAAGACTATGGAAAAGTGGAACTTGAAGGCAGAGTTTGGAAGTCATTGATGATTGACTAGAGTGATCGAACATGAAGATAAAGCCCCCTTGTATTTCAAGGACCTAGGGAAGAAAGTAAGGTTATTGTCTCCTAAAGCAGCAGTGGTAGCAGACAGCTGAAACCATGCCCCTAGGGCCATCTTTTGGAGACAGGGATTTATGGAAGGGGCATAAGAGCCACAAGGGAACTGAAGAGAAAAAGTGGAACAAGAATTAAACCAAAAACACGATGGGCCTGCCTGCCCTCCCAATGGGACAAAGAGTCTGCACCCCTAGTGCATTTCATGGGACTGGATTTCTCCTAGAAACTAGAGAAACTATCATATTTTGCATCCAGAAAAGGAAAGGTTAAACTGACCTGTTTAAACAGTCACGGAATAAGAAATACAGAGGTTCATGCCAATGTGAGAAATGCACAGAAACCATGGACATGAGGCTTCAGAACTTATTTCCTGAACTTTCTGTAGGGCAAAGCGGTTTCAGAAAACATCAGGGTCACATGAAAAGTCAAAGCATAAGCACTTTTTCGGGAACACCACTCTTGTGTAACGCGAAGTGCACCTTGAATGACTGTTAAATATGTGATGCCAGAAATAGACTCTTAACAAAAATGTTCAAGCCATAGAATTGACAGCTGTGCAACAGGCCATGAAAGACTGAAAATGGTGTGTGAATGTGTGTCTTATATATCCTCTCACTGTTAGGGTGTTTGGCTCATCATGGGTTGGGAGTCAGCAACTTTTAGTAACAAGAATTAGCACCATCTCAAGTTCTCTTCACAAAGAAAAGGCCTGATTAGGAACCCCTTCCCAGAGAAAAACTGGATTTTACGCACATAGCAATCTTACAGAAGACAAGCTCTCAGTTTGTGGTCAGTCCCAGATATCTAGAATCTTAAAGAACATTGCAGTGTTTGGAGAAGGTGCTCGTAGATTCAGAGAATGTCAAGATTATAGATAGTGGTTTTTATTTTTTTTTGGCTACAGAAGTACCTAGATAATTCACAAGGTGAGGATGCCGGGGACTGTGGGTGGAAGGAGACTGGAAGCCTCAACCTACTGCATTTTGTCTGCTGTATGCTTGGAATTCCAAGTGCCCAAAAGACAAAGATTCTTCCAAATAACATCAAGAAGCACATACACTAACACACATAAACACATACACACACACACACTTCTGATTTTCTCTTTAAATATAAAATTCCAGTTAGAGGAAACCAACAACTTGTGAGAGAAGAAAATGACCAAGTGCACTGTACAACTTGCAAAAAAAAAAAAAAGTCATTTTAAGACCTTGATTTAGCATGAACAGGAGGCAGAGGGGGAGGGAATATAGGAACAGTAACAGCAGTAGAGAAGAGAGCTGTGGGGGTTTGCCTCCTAGCCCTTGCTGGTCCTCACATTCAGATCTCTCCTATCTTTGTATGGGAGATGTTTGCATAGGAGGAGACTAGGAAGCCGTGGGCTGGAAATGGGGGCTGCAGGATTTGTCTTGAAATTGCATGTTCCTAGTACAAACATTTTATTTAGGTTTTATGTATCAAATTGTCTTCATTCACATCCTCTGGGAACTAACTGAGCCATGGACCTGCACTCAAAGGGCTTCTAGGGTATGCACTCATAAGGTACACCTGTAAGGGGGTGAGAATGGTGGGACAGAGCAGAGAGCAAAACTGACTCCCAATGCAGTTATAGTGGAGGCTTTGACTAGCCCTACTAGGAACTCTTGGGCTGGGCTGGCCTTCTCAATTTTCCTAGTTGAGATAAGGAAGTCAGGCCCTTGCAACACCCCCCCCCCCCCCCCCCGCAGCTCTCTTCTTTGCCCAGCTGCTCCCTAGAAGGGGGCATAACCTCAAGATGATCCCCTGAGGCCATAGGAAATTTCCAGATAGAGCCCTATGTATGAGTGATCAACAACTGAAATTCTTGACAGCTAGGGGTAGGGCTATTATTCTGAAGAGGAGATCTGGGGGGAGTCCCATAATATCCACTACAGAGAAATAAAAATAAGAACATGCTGATGGAGATTATGGAGGCTTAAAGGACCCTGTATTTGGCAGTTCAGCTATAACAGAATATCCTAAACTGGATGACTTAAACCATGGAAAGTTATTTCTCACAAATCCAAAGGCTACAAGTTCAAAATCAGGACACCAGCATGGCTGGGTTCTGGAAAGGTTCTCTTCCAGGTTTACAGATGTTTGCCTTCTTGCTATATTCTTACATGGCATAGAGAAAGAGAGTGTGCAAGCACAAACTTTCTCATCTCCTTGTGTGTGTCTGCACATGGTAGAAGGGGCAAGGCAGCACTCTAGGGCCTTTTTTACAAGGGCACTAATCCTATTTACGAGGGCTTCACCTTTGTGAGCTACTCACCTCCCAAAGGCTCCATCTCCAAACATCATCAACTATAAATTTGGAGAGAAACAAATGAGTCCCACTACCCTCTTCCTCCTCCTTATATTCTTAGTTTCCTCAGGTGAGCCAGGCTAGATGCATCATGCCTGGTTCACCCTAAGCACATCTATAAATGCGATTCACCACCACTGTTCCAGTGGTCAGCAGTCACTCATATTGAATCACACATTGCTCCTCTCCACTCCCAGATCTCCCGCTCTTACTTAACAGCATGGCTAGGTTCTGTAACCTGTTCCAAATGAGCCTTCTAGACTTGAATGTTCATGTCAAAAGGGACTCTGAGATGGGCTACACACCCTAGTTTTACACATGAGACAGCTGAGAGGACTCGGTAAAGGCTGCAAAGCAAATATTAATGTACAGCTTCTCACCACTGTGCAAATGAGTAGGGAAGAAAAAGCAGGAAGGAGCATTGGGTGAGAATGAGAACTCAGGCTCTTCAGAGCTCTGAATATTCTAAGGGGTTGGGGAGGAATGCAGTGCAGTTTGACCCACAAAGGTTCCAAACTCAATCCCCCATTTCTCTTCCCCTTTAACACAGCTTTAAGGCTTATGCCCCAGGAGGGAGATATTTAAAACATTTTTATTATCCACATGGTGTGAATCAGCCGTTTTTTGATTGCCTATGAGTCAGCTATAGCTAGAATGAGTCTGGGTCCTGTTTGCCTGAAGCTGTCCCATTTTTCTCCTGGGGTCCTGGCTTGACTATTACAATTCTATCTTTTCACTCTCAAAAGAGGCCTTGTTTGTCCAATATGGTTATCTGGGCTATGGGTATTGAATGCTCTTCTACACGTGAGATTTTAATTATTGCAGCTTCCCAGCTCTGCTTCTTCATACCATCTCTCCCCTATATGCAGGCCCAGAGACCTCTCCAAGGGTCTCCTCTTCTGCTTGGATACATAGTCTCTCTTTCACATCTGTCTGAGTTCTGACTAATGTAATGTGGGTGGAATTACTAAGGTCATTACTTGACCATAAATTGGCCCCAGTGTGAGTCTCACTGACTTTCCCCTAGTTAGAGGATGCCAAAAACCCAGAGAAGAAAGGAGCCACAAGATAGAAGGTGCTTGAGTCTTTGAATGACTGCCTGATGTCTACAAGAAACAATCTTATTGTTTCAAGGCACTGGCATTGGAGTTCATTGACACTGCAATCAGACTCTACATTTAATATACTGTCTCCAAGATTCACACCTACAGTCTTGGGCTGACTTTCCTAGAAGCAGAGCCTGAACAGCTATTCGGGTGTACATGGTTTATTGAGGAAGGACTCTCAGAACAGGGATGAAGGAAGCTGAAAATGGCAGGAGAAGGAGCTGAGCAAGGATGTGGCCTGATCCATAAGGGCTCAGAAGCACGACTGAGTTGTTCACCCTTGAGGCATGGGTGTTGGTCTTTCTCCTTATCCAATAATCATTAGCTGTGAGAGCCTCCTGGAGGGTTGATAGAAAGGGGAAGCATATGTGACTCTGAGTGCTGAGGGTGATTCTTTAGTTAGGGATTCAGGGATGGTGAGGGAAACTATAAGGCCTTAGCAGCCAGCACATACTGCATCTGAGAATGGGTGCATCTGCCTGGTAAAGGGACTCTGGGAGGGGCACCAATGCTTCCCACTCACCTGCATTAAAGATCATTGTAAATCTGTGTCCATAGGACTTTAATTCCCAGTTTGTTCTCCAAAAACTAAATATTTGGATTAAGAATTAAGAAAGCCTGAGAAGACTTACAGGGAAACATTTTTGAATAAATAAATAGGACTCTTGGCTGCAATCAACTGAAACCGATTCTGGTTAACTTAGCAGAAGAAGGATGTATTAGCAAAAGGGATTATCAGCAAGAGGGATCTTACTATCAAGTAGCTTCAAGAACTGAAAAATTTAGCCTGCACAAAGGAATCGAAAAAGTATGGAGAGACACACTCTAGTTGACAACATATAGGCAGATGTTACCACTAGCATCATAGTACTGGGCACCCTAGAGTGGCCATCTCCAACATTACCCTTTACTTAATGTATGTGGAAGGCCTTGAACTGCATTCTTCTCATTTGAATATAGAACCGACAAAAAGAAGTAGGTCTATGCTTAGCAAAAGTGAGCGGAATTACCCAGAAGCTAGGTAGAGTACACTTTTCAGAGGCATGAGCATCTTGCTTGTCCTTTTACCAACCATAACTTTATGTCTTTGACCCTTGAAGGCTTTGGGATGTCAACAAACTCCTATAAAAAGGAAAATGTTCAACTCTTTTTTTTCCCTTAATACCTTAGCTATCATCTGTCAATATAGTTATGACTATGTCCAGGTTGGCAGAAGACAAGGAAGTGTTGACTTGTAGTATTCCATGTCCAGAGAAAAAAAAGAAATGCTGGTAGAAGACACGTCTGCTTCTACTCAAAGTTATCTGGGGGGGTGGGGGTGGGAGGGGGCATTTACTGATTATTCTTTCTTTCTTTCTTTCTTTCTTTCTTTCTTTCTTTCTTTCTTTCTTTCTTTCTTTCTTTCTTTCTTTCTTTCTTTCTTTCTTTCTTTCTCCTTTCTTTCTTCTTGAACCTGTATTGTCTTCAAACTGGTAACAAATTTCAGAAGAAAGAGTTCTTATTTCAGAAGCAGTAACTCATTATTCCTCTCCAAGAAGCATGTATTCATTCTGCATAGGAAAACTGGGCCCTTCTTCTGACTCTAACACAAAATACACATTGGTTTATGGTTCTCAGTATCTGGTAACTCAACTGATGGGCTTATTTTACACATGTATATTTTAAAAATAAATTAGATCTTAGCTTGATGTGGTAGATTAGCTAGATTATAAAAATGACCTCCCAATGTCCTAAGCCCTTTTCAATAGTATTTTCCAGCCCCTTCCATCAAGATATGATCTTTATTTCTCTTCCCTTGTATCTTGCTGGCTCTAAGACTTTTTTCAATCAACAGAATGTGGCAGAAGTGACAGCATGTCAGTTCTGAGTTTTGATTTTAAATGGATTTGCTTTCTTCTGCTCTTTCCTAGAAACCTTCCCTGGCTAATCTGCTGGATGATGAGATACATGTGAAGCAAAAATGAACAATCACAGTAGAGGTAATTTTGAAGCAGCCAGCTTCCAGCAAACCTGGCTGCTGAATACAATCAAATATGTGATCCTCATTGTTAGCTCAGGTAATGCCATCTTTCTATCTTTATACCCCTGCCACTTTGCTAGCTGCCCTGGGATGGAAAATTATCAACTAGACTAGGCTGCAATGCATCCTGTCTAACACCAAGCCTGATTGCAAGGCTTTCTCTCAACTTACTTAACCACAAGACTTAATTACCCCAGCAACGCCAACTGCAAACACTTCCCCCAGACCCTATGACTGCCTTAGCCTATAAGCAGTAACAGGCTTCAGTTTTCTGGAGTCCCCTCTACAGATTCTCTGCCTTAGAATAAACCTGTGTTGATGTTGAGACATGCATCTCCCATCTCTCTCTATTTCTATCTTCTCATTTTCTTGACCTAACACTGGTCACAGCCAGAAGAACCATCCAGCTGAGTCAAGTCCAGATGCCAATCAACTTGCAGAATCATGAGCTAACTGAATGGTTGTTGTTTTAAGCCACTAAATAAAGGAGTGCTTTGTTGAGCCACAAAACTAACTGCTACAGAATGAATTTAGCTCTTGCCAGATGGGCAGAAGCATAAAATGAAGATATGCAAAGACTATCACACTTATATGAGTGTACCCAGAGACTTCCTTTACTGTTTAACATTCCTTATACAGCAATAACTATGACTGTGGGGAGGCGTGAGAGCCTCAGCCATTTGGCAGGCATTAATTACTTGACCGTGTATCACTACCATTTCCAGGAGAACTTGATAATACCTAACGGCTGCTCACTTCCAATTCCAAGATAGCTAAGAAAGGTGGTGGTGGGGGGGAGTCTCAACACATTTGTAGTAATCACTAGCTACATAATTAAAATAGAAGTCTGTCTTCTTCAGCCAGGGGTGAAACAGGTAAATTTAAACATAAATGTCAATAAAAAATAATTTAAAACCGTATTTTTAAATTAAAAGATATCTTTTCATAATTCGGTAACATATGCTATTGTCTTAAATAGGTTTGCTGTTAACCTTTGATACTTTGCTCATGCAGTCATTTCTTAACCAAATTTTAATTATGCTTTGAATAAAGTGAGAATGTTATCCATTCATTAATTTACTAAATGCCTACTCTGTATAAGATGGGTCTTTAAGAGTTGCTGAAAAGAGTACAACAGTCCCTACTCTTAAAGACATGACAACAGAAGGGGAGATAAGCACTCCAAAATATCACTTGATTGTTGATTTTTAATTAGTTGGCATAAGGAAAAGGCTTCTTAGAGAGTTGGCAGCTCAACTACGTGTAGATGAAAGGATTTGAGTATAAAGATATCAGAGAAGATGTTGGAAATAGAACACATGAAGGCCATGCAAAACCACAAGCCAAGCAGCTGATGACGATCTAGTGGATACCCTCAGCAGTGAATTTTGTTGGAAAGGACAGCCACAAACCCTGACTTGTGAAGCAACCCCTATACTACCCAGATAAGTTCAACAGAGTTTCCTCAAGCAAAGAAACTTCTTAGAATCACAGACTCTAGAAGCAGAGGAATGCTAAATCAAGCACCAAGTGACTCTGGTATGAAAGAGCTTCTGCAGAAATTTGCTTTTTAACAATCCCAGTTTTCCACGTCACAAACACATCTGCAGATTGTTGCTCTGAACATCCTTGCTATGAATGTCTTTGATTACTTCTATGGGACGTTTCATTTCTCCCTATATTGAATATTTTATATACATTGTGTTTGTTTGTCATTACAGCACCAGTATGGCTTTAAGAAAGTACTTGATTGGAGCTACCTCAGTTGAAGGTAAGAGAACTAATTTTGAACAATGGACAAACGTTTATTTCCTTGGTGAGAGAATAGAAACCCCAGAAGAGACTTCCACCATCTCTTATCAGCACATCTCCCACCTTCCCTCCTTCCTTCTTGATTATATAATGAAAGGTCCATGCTCCTAGATAAAGCACACCCCTCTCCCTCTGCATAGAAACTACCCTTCTTACCACTCAAGGCCATCAATCCAGAAACATTTTCCTCTCTTCTGTATCACTGTATTTTCTTGCTTTAATGGGTCTTATGGTGATGTTTACCCCAACAATAAAGAAAATGATCCTCCTTTAAATCCCCCGTGGGTTTCCAGAAACTAAACAAACATTTTGCTCCCTCTTTTTATGAAACTTGTTGAAAAAGTGATCCATACTCACTGTCACCAATTTCTCCTGTCTCATTCTCTATTAAATCCAATCTGACAAATATTTTGTGCCATCATTCCAATCTATTCCTTCAAGATCACCGATGACCTCCATGTTTCTCAACCTAACGTTATCCGTCCTTATCTTTCTTGACCAGTCAGCAACACTGGACAAAGTTGAAACCTTCCTCCTCCTTTAAAATGTGTCTTCACTTGATTTTCATCACATTATACTCTTGTTTTTCCTCTTATATTCTACCACTTTCTTCTAAGTCTTCATTGCTGGTTCTTGGTTATGGAAATTAGAAGAACCCATGGTTCAGGACTTGGCTTTGGTCACTATTTTATTTAAACTCATTCTCTTGGTGATCTCATCTAGTCTCATGTACTTGTATAACTTCAGACATACATGTAAAAATTCAAAAATGCAAGGGCTTCCAAATTGATCTCTCCAGGCTGGATGCCTCCTCTACTCATCTCACTTACTTGACAGCCTACTTAACTTTTCCACTTGAAAGACTAACAGGCACCTTTATCATAATGGATCCCAAACTAAATTCTGGATCTTTCTTTCTCACATATTTTTCATAGAATTTTTCCCATCTAAGGAAATTGCAACTCTTTATTATTTTATTTATTTATTTATATATATATATATATATATATATATATATATATATATATATATATTTTTTTTTTTTTTTTTTTTTTGAGTTGGAGTCTCATTCTGTAGCCCAGACTGGAGTGCAGTGGCCGCTTCCGGCCACCACAGCCTCTACCTGCTGGGCTCCGGCGATCCTTCCACCTCAGCCTTCCAAGTAGCTGGAATTGCAGGCGTGTACTACCATGCCCAGCTAATTTTTTGATTTTATTGTAGAGATGAGGTCTTGCCTGCCCAGGCGGGTTCAAACCCGCGGGCTCAGGCAATCCACTCACCTCAGCATCTCAAAGGCATGGGATTACAGGCTGAACCACCGAGCCCAGCTTATTTTATTTTTTAATCAGATCGGAATCCCTGCCATCATTTCTAACACCATATTGCAAATGTGCTCTGTCAGCAAACTTGACTGGCTCAACTTCAAAATATTCCCAGAATCCCGCCAATTCAATGAATTATCACCACATCAACTGCTATGACACTTGCTGAAGCTACCATTATTCCTCACCTATAATATTGTGAAAGTCTCTTAGCTTGTCTCATTTTTTTCTCTGTCACCAGTCCCTCCCCAAAAGACTTGCCAGATTGGTCCAGTAAAAGGTATAAGTATATCATTTTCTTTTTCTGGAAATACTTTAATGGACATTCATCTCATTTAGAATTAAAAGACAAAATATTTTTTCTGACCCCAAACAATGTGAGTTCATCTCTTATCTATTTTTCTTTATTCACTTGGCTCAGTCACACAGCCTCTCTTTCTACTCTTTAAATGTGCCAGGTAGACCATCATTAACAGCCTTTTCAGTCGCTACTTTCTGATTTTCCTCAGACATCTTTATAGATGTCTCTTTTTCTTCCTTTCATAAATATACTGAATTATCATCTTGTTTTGTAAAGTCTTCTTTTCTGGTCATTGTTCTTCTTTACAACTTCCCCTTCTTTACTTTACTTTCCTCTCTTTAGCAGTTAGATGCATATGAATAAAATTTTACATAATATTCCTATTAGATGTTTCTAGAGTCTATACACAAAATTAAGAACTTCAGTCTAATTACTGCTGGTATTGCTTGTAACCTCACCTTTTTCTGAATCTCTGCACTGTGTCATGTACTTTTCAGTTTGTCCCAAGAAAGGTGAATTACTCTTCTCAGCCTCTTGTTATTGAGTATGGCCATGAGGTTTGCTTGGATCAATGGAATGTAGGCAGATGAGACAGTGTGGAAGTCTCAAGGTTTGAAGAAGCATTACACGTTTGCACTTGTTCTTCTTATACTGCTGTCATTGCTACAAGAAGCACATGCTCCATGTATCCACTGGTACTAGGAGGATATGGGCTTTATGTCACAGAACCATACAACCTCTACAACTTATAGTTTAGCATCATGCTCAGTTGAGCTTAAGCTAGGTCAGAGGGATCCCAGCCACCAGACACATGCACAAAAGACAAATAAATGTTTATTGTTGTATGTCACTGAGATTCTGTGATTATGCATTAATAGTGCAATAATATACTGTTATACTCACATAACAAGTACCCAGTACATAACTAGTGGATAAACAATGAGATAAAGGAAGTCTAAATCATGATTCCTGTGGGAGTTATTAGTGCTTACCAAAGACTGTCTTTGCATCATCTAGCAGAGAAGATATGGCAATATGACTAGTTCTAATCAATAAGTTATGAGCTGAAGTGGCACTGTGTCATTTCCAGGCTGGATAATTTAATTGCAAGACATTCTAGAGCTTTATGTCTCTCTTTGGCATGGTGAGAAACAATATTTGCAATGGTGTCTGTTCCACGTATAATAGTAATGAGCAGGACCTCCTGCTGACTTGCAATAGACATATGACATGCATGCGGAACAAACTATGAGTGCTTTAAATCACTGACATTTGAGGTTTGTTTGTAACTGTAGCATAACTTATACCTTTTCTAAAATCTAAGCACAAATCAGACATACATTTAGTATCATCTCAATAATTTCAAGGAGTATAGTAGTGCTATTCTTATGCCCTTGTTTTATGAAACAGGAGGTTTCTAATACGTTTTTGCACTAAAAACTTGGGGATTAAGGTCTGGATACAGCTACAGATTAGAGGTGTAACATTAAAGAAATCATTGGCCGGGCTTGGTGGCTCAGCCTGTAATTCCAGCAGTTTGGGAGGCCGAGGTGAGTGGATTGCCTGAGCCCACGGGTTTGAGACTCACCTGGACAACTTGGCGAGACTTCATCTCTACAATAAATCAAAAATTAGCCGAGTGTGGTAGTGCACATCTGTAGTTCCACCTACTTGGAAGGCTGAGGCGGAAGAATCGCCAGAGCCCAGCAGGTCGAGGCTGCGGTGGCCGGGAGCACCCACCGCACTCCAGTCTGGGCGGCAGAGTGAGACTAACTCAAAAAAAAAAAAAAAAAAAAGAAATCATTAAAACCACTCTGATTCTGTTTCCTTCTTTGACATACAGAAATAGTAATATCTTTCTTAGAGGGTTATCACTGTTATTCATTTATACACCTGGCATTTGCTGAGCATGTACTGAGCTTAAATCTTGAACTCAAGGTACTGGATGTTTAAGAAGGGGCAAACCACAGACTCATACTTTTATATTACAAAGCATTGCATGTGGTAAATACCAGGAAAGCCTCGGGACAAGAGTGTAAGAAACTGAAGAAAGAGATGACATCTGGCAAAGACACTATGCATCACTCAGCTCTCACCCTCTGGGCCTGAGAAAATCATAAATTGCAGCTTACTTTCCAGGCAAACTTTATTCTTAGTACTTAGTTCTCTGGACCATTAAGCTACTGTCTGTCACTTCCCTACAAAAGTTTCTACTTCTTGTGTTCAGGAGTATCTGATCCTTTAAACACGAGTTTGCTATCTTGGATAGTTCTGTGGCCCTAGAAAAGTTGACTTTTTGTGACCTTCACATTCCTACAGAATCTTTTCAGATGATCATAGCTCCTTAAACCTCTCCTTCATTGAGATCACTGCAATCTTCAGTTTTTAATCCTGTGATTTTTAAACACTAGTCACCTCATGCAATAGATGCCCCATGAGGACAAAATCTATACTATATACTCAGTAGTATAGCACAGTGTCTGATATGTAGTAAGCTCTCAAAAAACAATTGGCAAATGAAAAATGAGTGACTATGTGACTTCACCCAGATCAACACTAAAGTGATGTTCAAAAACGTTTCTTGAATTTGAATGCTTAGAAAGGAAAATGATTTAAATGAAGCAAATTTACCTGAAGGATACCCCAAACTTTCTCACTCAGAAGTGTTTACATCTTAAAAGAGGAGCTATAAAGGGAAGAGGATTTAAGCCAAATTAAAGATTGTCTAATGGTGGAATTTATGATTAGAGGGATATTTAATAGAAAAAGGATGAAAAGTATTGTGGAGCATTTTCGCATGCATTATCATGCTCCTCTTCAAATTGCACCATCTGTGTAATGTTTACTCATAAAGCCGACCAGGATTAAGAGAGGAGAGAGGCAAAGAAGTGTTAAAAAAAACACATCATTTTTTCTAAATCAGGATCATTTTTATTCATTTCACCCTAATTAAAAGTGAGTAACTAATTGAATTAGTTATTAGTGTGTCCTAGAAATTATAATGACTATCCTTTGAAATGTAAATGTTGAAATGCATGAAGAACAATTTAAGAAGTGGTCCAGAAAAAGAGTCCTTAATGCATTGTGATGTAGCCAAACATTTTAGCTTGTGCTTTTCACGTCACTTTATTTGGAAACGCTTCACCATAATGTAACATACCAAAATAACTTGGACAAAAATATCTTTTTTTTTCTTTTTAGCAAGAATGAATGGTAAAACATTATGTGTTTGGATATAAAAATGGAATCATAGGATTCAAGAAGTAATTCCTCATCATAAATGCTAATTCTATAAAGAGTAAAAGAGTAACAAGTTGTTAAAGAGAGAGGGTTTCCATCTGAATGTTGGGATGCTGAACCAAATTATATAAATACTTGGTTTGGATTGGAAACCAACTCATTTAGCACTGTGTCAATAGCCCTAAAAACTGCATGTTTCTTATTTTATACATATCATCTGCTCAATTTGCCTTTAATTTACTGTATAAGTAGTGTGACCTCATTTCATGGAGATGAAGAAAACCTCAGATTCATTCAGAGGCAATAATTATGGATTGCAGAAGGATAACATAATGAGAAGATCCCGTTTGCATAAAATTGCTATTTGGGTGTTGGATGCCAGTGTTGGCTTTATCAGGGTTTGACACATCTGCCAGACTCAGCTATGGCTCCAATGGGAAGCAAAAATTTTATGTGAATGCTGAAAGTGTTGAATCCTATAAGATTTATGGGAGTGGGTGGCTCAGTTGATGTAACAAGTTATCTTTCGATGTAATGTCATTATCATGTGTCTGCCAATTCCCTAAGCTTTTATGAGGATTATTTCATTTCAGACTTAAAATGACCTTCTGAGGCCAGTATTATTATCATTCCCATTTGACAGGTGAAGAAAGAAACTTGCTGAAGGTCATGCAGCTAAATGGTGGCAGAACAAAACTACTAGATTTGAATAGAGCTCCCCAAATTATAACTTTCTTATTATAGTACCTCCTCTCTCACTAATTATCTTTTATTGATATATTAATACATCTATTTGTTTCTCTCACTCCTTATCTCTCTCTCCAATTGTCCATCAAACCATATTCTTTCTCTGCCTTTCTCTTTCTATGTTTATTCTTTCTATCTCTGTCTTTCTCTGAGTCTGTCTAAACACTTCTGGACTTCTATCTGATTCTGGTTTTTCTGTTTTGTTTTGTTTTTTGATTTTTTTCCCCATCTCTTTGTCTTTTATTTTGTTTATTTCTTGCATTCAATCTTTATATTCATGTAATTATTTATCCATCTCTCATCCACTTACATATTCATCATGTATGCATTAATCTTTATTTCTCCATCTACCCATTTATTCAATCCATTTATTCATCCACCCATGGTTCCTGTATCTCCACAGACTGTTTTGAATCTGTCATATACTTTCTAATTTTCTCCTTGAGTGTCTTCCTCCTTATCTCTGTCTCTATTTCTTTTCCTCTCACTTTCTCTCCACTCTCCCACTCCCACCGTCCCACCATACTTCTGTCTCTCTCTCATGTGTGTATGTGTGTCTTTCTGTCTCTCTCTGTATATATTCAAAGTTGCCTTTAATTCAAGTATTTTAGGCCTGTACTTTTATTTTCTGCCCCATGTGTTGAAGGTTCATGCCTCACTAAGGCAGTAAAACATTTATGTATGGGTCAATCCCGTCGCTACTGAATGGAAAACAAAGCATTGGAAGGAAATTATATATAGGTCTTAACAATTCTGCACATACTGTGAGTGAAACACAAACTACTTTTTGTTTCATGTTATCTTTTTAAGAATATTTGTATACTGAGCAGCTTTGGAAGACAAAAATGGTGCTTTCCTCTGAAGTCAAAGGCAGGTTTGCTTACATCCCTGGAAGACAGAGATAGCATCCTTTTCTGGAAGAAAGGGCAGACATCCTCACTATCCAAGATAATAAAGATACTGTCTCCCTCTAAGCAAAAGGAGAGCGTAACTGCCCAATACACAAACTTCAGATTCCGGAGGCTCAAGGTTTCTCTCCTATAATGTAATCTACTGCATGCACAGGCATTCATTTTGGCCCAGATGCATAGCCCCTATTGGACTTGAGGGTAAGAAGAACTTACACAAACAAGCGGATGCTCATGGGGCTTGGTGTACCTTGAGTAATACAGTCCTTTGTCTGACACAGGAATCTCCTATGTTCTGCCAGCATCTAAGAAACTGGCAGACCAGCTCATCAGCTTGCAAGTGGGATAAAATCTCAGCCACTTCACTCTTTTTGATTCAAAGCTTTCCCTGTCTTGTGAAAGCACAATACTGGTCAACAAAAGTTATTTATATCTTGAATTGGAAAACATTTTAATCAAATTCATTCAGTCTGTTATTATCCATTGGCTAATGGCACCTATTTCTATAGCAAACTTAGGGATTCCTCGGTCTATCTGCTATTTTCAATAAGGAAGAAAATCCTTCTCATCCATACACCTCCCAAAACTTAATTTGATGGGTGGTTTGTCACTTAGGTGTGAGTAGAATGGTCAAGCATCCCGCCTTTTTGGAGCCAACACAGCAGAAGGCTTTACATGTCAGTGTGACCTGACACGACTGAATCTGGGGGAGTATGACTGCAACAGAGGCCCTTCGTGCCCCAGCTCACATCCTCTCACTCTCACTCTAGATCCCAGGTGTGACTGCTGCAGTAATGTTCTTAGAGATTTAGACTTCCTTTGGACCCACTGTGTTTTATCTCAGTTATTTCCGGTGAGTCTCTCCCTTTCTATTTGGGGGTTTCTCTGATGCTCCAGCAGCAGCAAAATTCTGCTCATCAGGCATGAATGAACTTCCTAAAAGTGCAAGACTTGTAGTACCCCCAGGGACAGCCCTCAAACATGAGAGGATGGATAATCATTTCTCCCTTTTGATTCTCAGGTGGAAAATTCTGAGAGACATCTATAAGCTGTTTAGAAAGCTCTGAAAAGAATCAAGTGCAAGTGTCCCACAGCAGTGACCTTAACAAAGTGCCCCTCCTGTTGACTGTTTGTCCTTTTCTCACTCTTTCTTGTTCCTGTCTCCTAATCTCTAGAATCACCTCTCAAATAAACTGGCTGCACACAAGTCCTTACCTCAGACTCTACTTTGGGGAAAACACAATCTTCTCCAGTAGCAGATCAGAAAGACCTTCAAGGCCTCTGAAACTAGACTGACTTGGACCTGTATATCAACTCTGCTACTTTTCACCTGCAAGATCTTGAATGAATTACACAACCTTTCTCAGCTTTCGTTTCTTCATTTGTAAAAATGGGAAAAATAACACTTACTTTGCAGGGTTATGTGAATAATATTGACCAGGGATAAAAAGCATTCATAGTCCATAGCACAGGGTCTTTTACAACATCAGCACTCAATAAACAGCTGCAATTATTGTTATTATAGCCTGAGTAATCCCAGGGGTACCCTGGAAACTACAGATGCAGAATTGAAATGCTCTGATTTCCATGGCTGTTGGAGATGCAAAGCTGTAGAACTTGATCACATTAAGGACCCAAAACCCTATCAATTATTTATAAATTGCTGTTCATAGAAGCCAGCCACTGTGGCTTACACCTTTAATCTCAGCATTTTGAAAGGCCAAAATGGAAGGATTGCTTGAGGCCAGGAGTTCAAGATTACAGTGAGCTAGGATCATGCCACTGTACTCCAACCTGGATAACAGAGCAAGACCCACGTCTACAAAAAGTTAAAAAAAAAAAACTAGCCATGCATAGTGGAGCACATCTATAGTCCTAGCTATGCAGGAGGCTAAGGAAGGAGGACTGCTTCAGCCCAGGAGTTGGAGGCTGCAATGAGCCATGATTATGCCACTGGATGTCAACCTGGGTGAAAGAGTAAGACCTTGTCTTTAAAAAATGGTTGCATTATAAATAAGTAGCTTCAGGATTCTATAAATGTATCTGTGCTAATGTGGTTAACATACTTAAAGTATTAAGCCATTTTAAGCGGTTTATTGGACATTCCTCTGTCCAGTCAGTGAATCATTGTATATTTGAGACATCGGAGAAGAGATAATAAAGTAAAAATGTGGAAGTTCAAAAAAAATTCTTGTTTTTTTTTTTTTACCCTAAAAACCTAGAGCAGGGGCCATTGATTTAGGGGGGGAAGTCTCCTCTTCTCCTTAAGTAGGTAGGACTTCCCATAGCATAAAGAATATTAGACAGAGTGGAGGTTCAAAAGGAGAGTATGATGAAACCACGTAGAGAATGAAGGCAGGGTTGAACAAGTGGCCACTCGGGTGAACTCCATCTCTTGCTCACCTGGAATTGTGTGGGATACGAGTCAGATCCCACAGATAGCTCAGTACATTGCAGTAAGCACTGCATTTCCTCTCTCTCTCTCATGGAGATGTTACTCATTTGGCCTGTTATCTTTTGAGGGCCTCCCTTTAATAGCAGTTGCACTTCCAAATGGGCCCCTGAAACCGCGAAGTCTGTAATCCACTTACTCTATGTGGAAATTTTGTTTTAACATATCCCAAGACATCTACAATGAAGAATGTGCCTGAGTGTGGAGGTGGGAGGAGATTATGTCTTCAGAATAACTAGCAGGACAGACTTCTACCCCAGAACCAGGACAGTGGAAAATCAAACCTAACAAGACATGCACTCATATGCCGCATTTCCTACTTGTTTAACTGGTTTATGTCATTCACACACTATAGTCTCTTAGAATCCTGAAGCGTAAAACATATACATGCTTGTGAGTTTCAGTCCCAGAGAAGGCCATCATGTAAGACATGATCTGTGAATTGACCTTCAAATATATTCTCCCACTTAACCCCAATGTGTCATTTCCAGAAGATCTTTACAGTCACTAATGAATTAGACAAATGGGTATCTGGGAATGCCCTGAATAAGAGGCATATCTGGCTAGAAGTACTTTTTGTCACTGGCTGAGAAGTGAGATGCCTTGATGGTGGATGGCAGCCTTGAGGCTTCTGAGATTATCACACTAAGCAGGCAATGGGGCATCGACCATTTCAAGTGGAGTAAAAACTGAGAGTGCAATTGCTTCCTTTACAATTGCAATGGGAGTCAAAGCCCTCTAACTGCATAAATGCCCTTTCACCAGGAAAAAGGTGAACAGTTATACAGAAAAGGGTGCTGGACTTCTATGTGACCCTGAAAAAATTAACTTTTCTGATACCTAATTCCCAACCCCAGAAAAAAATTCTTTATAAGGTACCTGTTTCAGCTTGCTAATGAATGACGAATGTATTAGTTATCTAATCCTGAGTAAGACACTATCTCAAAATCTAGCAGCTAAAACAACATGGTCTCACAATTTCTGTGGTTCAGCAATCTGGGGGTAGCTTGCTTAGCTAGGTGCCTTGAAATCTCCTGTGAGATCGCAGTCAAGTCACCAGGGGATCTGCAGTTCCACCTGAGGGCTGGGTTCCTTCCACATGTGATCTCCACAGGAATGCCTCACAACATGACAGCTGACTTACTTAGAGGGTAAATGACCAAAAAAAAAAAAAAAAAGAGTAAGAGCATAAGAGTGCAAGATATATGCCAATCTTTTCATAACATAACCTTAGAAGTAACATTCCATCCCTTATGCCAAACTTTGCTCTGTATTCTGTTTGGAAGATGTGAGTCAGTAAGTCCCGCTCACAGTTGTGGGATGGAGATGACATAAAGGTGGGAATGTCAGGGGAGATCATTGGGGATCATCTTCAGGGCTGGTCACCACAATGGACAAAGTTAGTTTTATCTATTAGTGCCACAAATGTGTGTCATTCTGCTTCCACAAATTATTATTATTATTATTATTATTATTTTGTTTTAAAGATATGGGGTACAATTCAGGATTAGGTACATAAATGGTCAACATACAGGTGAAGTTTGAGCCTCCCAGTGGTCCTCACCTTGCCTGGTTTAGGATCAGGTACATTTATATCAATAATTATGTGCCCCCCCCCCATCACCAGGCAGTGTCCCACTACTGCAAATCCCTTTCTTACAGTATTATGATACATGTCCAGGGACTACTTATGAGTGAGAACATGTAGTACCCAGTTCTTTGTTTCTGTGATAGATCACTGAGTATGATAGACTCCAAATCCATACACATTGCAGTGAAGTCCTTAGTTTTGTCCTTCTTTATGGCTTTTTTTAATCCAGTCCACTTTCGATAGGCAGCGTGGTTGGTTCCATGTGTTTGCTATTGTGAGTAGTACTGCAACAAAAATGCACACACAGGTATCTTTTTTGTAGAGTGGTTTGAGTTCCTTCATGTTTATTCCCAGAAGGGGGATTGCTGGTTCATATAGTAGGTCAATTTTTAGATCTTTTAGAAATTGTTACACTGTTTCCCACAAGGTTGTACTAATGTAAAATCCTATCAACAGTGTAGAAGCGTTCCCTTTTCTTCACATCTTCTCCAGCATCTGTTGTTTTTTGAGTTATTAATGATGACCATCCTCACTGGAGTTAGGTGGTATCTCAGTGTGGTTTTGATTTACATTTCTCTGATGATTAGTGAGACTGAGCATTTTTTTTCATGTATCTGTTGACTTCTCATATGTGTCTATTCCTATTTTTTGTCTACTTTTAATAGGGCTTTTTTTCCCCCTCCTTTTGGCACATTTGAGTTCCTTGTCGATCCTGTATGTTAGGCCTTTTTCAGATATATAGTTGGCAGATATTTTTTCTCATTCTATGAGCTGTTTCCCTACTCTCTTGATGGTTTCTTTTGTTTTGCAGAGGCTTTTCAGTTTAATGAGGATTCGCTTGTCTATCTTATCTCTTAAGGCATGAGTTTTGGGGGTTTTGATCTGGAATTGGTTGCCTATTCCAATGTCTGTAAGTGTGTCTCCTGTGTTTTCTAAGATTCTTATAGTTTGAGGTTTTACATTTAGGTCTTTGATACATTTAGAGTTGATTTTTGTGTATGCTGATAGGTAGGCATCTTGTTTCATTTTTCTACATGTGGTCAGTCTGTTTTCCCGGCACCATTTACTGAATAGGTTCTCCTCTCCCCAGTGGTTGTTGATGGAGACTGTATTGAAGATGAGTTGGTTGAGAAATTGAGGTTTTGCTTCCAGGATCTCTATCCTGTTCCATTGTTCTATATGCCTGTTCTTGTACTAATACCAGACTGTTTTGATTATTGTAGCCTTATAATAAAGTTTAAAATCTGGAAGCATGATATCTCCCACTTTGTTTCTTTTGCTGAGGATTGTTTTGGCTATTCGTGGCCGTTTTTGTTTCCATATGAATTTCTGTATTGTTGTTTTCCGGTCTAAGATGAATGATGTTGGTAATTTAATGGGTATTGCATTGAATTTGTAGATTGTCTTTGGTAGGATGGACATCTTAACAATGTTGATTCATCCAACACGAGCATGGAATATTTTTCCATTTGTTTGTGTCTTTGATTTCTTTGAGCAGTGTTTTATAGTTTTCATTGTAAAGGTCTTTCACTTCTCTGGTTAGCAAGAGACCAAAGTATTTATTTCTGTGTGTGTGTGTGTGTGTGTGTGTGTGTGTGTGTGTGGCTATTGTGAACTGGATTGTGCTTTTTATTTGGTTCTCTGCTTGTTTGTTGCTGACGTATAAACATAAAACTGTCTTTTTCACAAATTCTTAATTTTGCTCCATAGTCACTTTATTTTTCCTCATTTCATTCCACACAGTGTTTGTCCTACATCTTTTCTGTTCATCTTCTTGGATTAAAGGACAAGGTCAATTTCTACTTCACAAGGACAAGTTCAATTTCTACTTCACAAAGATAATTAACTTAACTATTGTCCTTGCTAGTTACTTTCTTTACTTCAAAATTTACCTATATCTATACCCAATTCCCACTTTCTATCTTGTCTCAGGAAAAAAGGGGATAAGAGTGAGAAGATGTCATTTTAATGTGTACCTTCTATTTGCCAAGCTCTGTTTTGAAGTATATATAGATAGATAGATAAAGATTCACAAAATATTTAACATGTGCTAGAATATATAGTGAGCTTGACATTGCATTGTCTCATTTAATCCATACAATATTTTATAGTTGGTTTATCTGAGATTCAGAGAAGCTCAGAAACTAGCTCAAATTGAGACAGCTAGTGAAGGATTGAGGCAAAGCTTGAATTCTGGCCAACATTTCTTTCCACCAGTGTTTCACATCTTTAGTGCTGATCCTATAACAATCATCTTGTTTTATCTGACAGTCTGCACCCTTCCTTGCTTATATTTTTCATTTCTGGTCTTATTGACTACTAACTTGCTTTCAGTTAATAAATTTAAGCCTCTCTTATCCCTACAAAAGAAAGAGAAAAAAGTAGAAAAAATTAAAGACTTGCACTTTCAACTGTCCCCTCCTCAAATTTTTGTCCCGTCTCTTCTTTATTTTTTACCTCCTCCAAATGTCTCAATATAGAAAGACTACTCTGTGACCCGACATTCTAACCTGTCCTTCTCTATTCATCCTCAAGGCTCCATGCTTTTGCCACCCTCTATAAAGTAGATGGTGAACAGAGCCTTGGTTACATTCTTCCCCTTTACTGCTCACCCATGCTAACCCTCCTAAACTTAACTCTGGTTTCTTAACAAACTCCTTTTGGGGAGTGCCAATATTACACATTCTACCTTCTTTTTTCTATAGTTTGCACCAGTCCTTCTTGACCTTATTCATTTATCTTTCCACTCAACTTTAAAATTGCATTTTTGTATTTGCTTTCTAGAACTTCCATAACAAAGTACCACAAGCAGGGGTACTGAAATAAACAGAAGTGTATTTCGCTCACAGTTGTGGGGATGAGAAGCCTGAACTCAAGGTGTCAGCAGAGTAAGGTTTTTTCTTAGTCTCTGGGTAGAATCCTTGTTTCTTCCTAGCTTTTCTTGGGGACCCTCAATCACTGGTGTTCCTTGACCGGAAGTTGCATCACTCCAATCTCTGCTTTTGTTGCATGGTGTTACCTTTTTGTGTGTCTCTGCCATGTCTAAATTTTCCTTTTCTGATAAAGACAACAATTCTATTGAATCAAGAGCTATCCCACTCCAGAATAACCTAATCTTAACTAATTACATCCGCAATTACCTTATTTGGGGAGGCACAATTCATCCCACAACACTCGTCTTTGAGATTTTGTATTATGTCCCAACTGTCTTTCCTGATTCACAACTGTAACCCCCACCTCCATGTACAAAAGTTATGCCATTTTCTCCAATTTTTTTTATTTTACAACAATGTTCTTTTGGATTAAAACAGGCAGTTTTAAGTGACTAAAATATTCCCACTAGGATGTTCCATGAGCATGATAACTTAAATATTCCCAAAGCCCAACAGCCAATGTGAGATGACTTAGACCTACAAACAGTCCAAAATCACCATCCTTACTCACCTGGACCCCTGCAGCAGCCTCCAATCTAGTCTCTCCTTCCACTCTGCCTCTGCCTCCATTTCTCATGGTGTTCAACAGTTGACTCTTAAATGTGGAAACCATAACATTTTAGTCCAAAAAACTCCATAACTTCCCATTGCACTTGAAATGGGAGGATCAAGCTCCTCTAAGACCATAAACATTCTATAAGTGTTGCCTGATCATCAACACAGGCAAAAAGATTCCTGCAACTTCCTGGCCCTTCCAAATCATCCTTCGCGCTCATGGATGTGTGAGTCTGGCCTAGATCTCTTTTCCCTGCCATACATTCAATTCTAAACTTCTGTCCTCACTAAATCTGTTCTCTGTCTCTAGCTAACATCTTTAAAAACAAAATCACCATTATCTCAGTCACCAATGACAAACCCCAGCCTCATCTACACATCCTCCTTTCTTTTGGCCCAATATATTCATTTGGTGGCCTGGATAAAGTGACTCAAGTCCTGCAATATTTTTTTGCTTCTTCTCTTTTCCCTCGAGCTCCAAAGATACACTCCTAGCTCAGGTTCACATGATTTCCCAAATGCCTCTAAACTGACTCTCCTGCTTTTAGCTTTCCTTGATCCCCAACCCACTGTAAATTGAGACATCATAAAAATATTTCTAAACCAGAGTTCTGATGATTGTTCCACACTTTCTCCAAAGCCTTTGGGGCTTCCACAGAACCTAAAGTGCCAAAGCCTATGAACTTTGGATGCTCATTAAGTGCTCCATGGCGACAATGACAGTGCTTTTCCAATAGGTCATCCCAAGGAGCATGTGAGGAGTTGCAGAGAATTAACACCCACAGGAAGTGCCACAGACAACGGGGGCAGGAGTTGATCGATAAATACCTGTCTCCTACCTTTTCAGTAGTACCATTCTCAGAGGATCCCCACAGTGGTAACCAGTGCCCTGCTAAGTCATATTGGAGCCCGAGGCAAAAGGGAATATGTACACTCCCATTTACTGGTTGTTATGTATTTTTAAATGGTTAATGATTTTAATAAAATATTATTAATAAATTTGCTTCCATAAAAATCAAGAGTAAAATTAAAATTAAATATTTTGATATAAATAAAATATTTAAATTGAAAATAATGATGTAAGTGTTAATATATCTGCTTTTCAATTTTACAACATTTTTCCAGTTCCTTTAATGTTCTGGGGGTAAAAAAAAAAAACCCCACCATTTAAAAAATACATTAAAAAGATATTTTTACAAATTTTTTTCTTTTTGCCTGCCTCAGGATCCTAAATGGCCCAGAACAGTATTATCAGATTTTGGTCTTTATTGAAAATTTTGAGAATTTGTTTATTACAGATATTTTCATGTTAATTCTGATGCCTTTATTAAGATATTGTTTATCTTGACTGCTACTAATCATTAAAGAAATGCAAATTAAGCCGGGCTCGGTGGCTCAGCCTGTAATCCCGTGCCCTTGGGAGGCTGAGGTGAGTAGATTGCCTGAGCCCGCAGGTTCAAGACCCGCCCGGGCAGGCGAGACCTCATCTCTACAATAAATCAAAAAATTAGCCGGACTTGGTAGTCCATGCCTATAATTCCGGCTACTTGGAAGGCTGAGGCGGAAGGATCGCCAGAGCCCAGCAGGTTGAGGCTGCGGTAGCCGGGAGCAGCCACTGCACTCCAGTCTGGACGACAGAGTGAGACCCCAACTCAAAAAAAAAAATGCAAATTAAAACCACACTTAGATACCACCTAACTCCAATCAGGATGGCCGTCATCAATAACTCAAAAAACAACAGATGCTGGAGAAGATGCCGGGAAAAAAGAACACTTCTACACTGTTGGAGGGAGTGTAAACTAGTACAACCTCTGTGGAAAACAGTGTGCAATGCCTAAAATATCTAAAAATTGACCTTCCATACAACTCAGCAATCCCCCTTCTGGGAATATACCCAGAGGAACACAAATCATTCTACAACAAAGATACCTGCACACGCATGCTTATTTTAGCATTATTCACAACAGCAAAAACATGGAACCAACTGTGCTGCCCATGGAAAGTAGACTGGATAAAAAAAAAAAGTGGCACATATACCTGATGGAATATTATATAGACATAAAAAGGATAAAATTATGAACTTTGCAGCAACTTGGATGGGTTTAGAGTTTATAATACTCAGTGATCTATCACACAAAGAACTGAGTACCACATGTTCTCACTCATAAGTGGACCCTGAACAATGATCCTAATGATATGCGAAAGGGATTGGCAATAGAGGGACACTGCCAGGTGAGGGAAGGGGAGGGTTCATGTCATCAATAGGTCAAACCAGGTGAAGTGGGGACCAAAGTCAGGCATAAACTTTACTTATACAATGATCATCTGTATACTTAATTCTGAATTGTACCCCACATCTTTAAAATAAATTTTTTAAAAAACTTTAATGCATAAACAAATTAATTTAAAAAAGAGACTCCCTTAAGTTCTGCTTCCTAAGCAAGTGCTTCCTGCATCTCACCTTTGTCCTAGCCCTAGGGGTACTCTGCTAACTCAGGCTCCTTTCATTATTTTTCCTCTCTTCTCTGCCTCTCTTGCCACTCACCCTACTTCCTGGGATCATTTCCCAAATAGCCTATTTAAGATCTTTATCCTGGGATCTGTTCTTGAAAGAATCCTATTTATGATCTCTTCTTCTATGATGCAGTAACAACAAATTGTCCCAGAAACGCTTCCACCGCTGTTCCCCAAACCCACATTCAGCCAGTTCATGGTGTTTTTTTACTACTACCTTGATTAACTGTAATAACATATCAGATGTAGTCCTGTAACAGAAAGCACTATAAAATTGTGAGTGTGACATCATAAGAAATACATTTGGGTGTTCCTCCTTGTTCTTGGCACAGAACTCCTAAAACACTCAGAATTTTCTGAATGATAGGAATGCCTAATAATATTATTATTCATAAGAAGCTCCTTTTGATCATACCTGAGTTTATGCTAATTAGTGACTTAAGGTGGGACTCCTAGATAATCTCAAGATGGGGCTGGCCGGCAGAAGCACAAAGTGGTTAGATGCTGTGGCCTGCCTTGGGGGTCCTGAGAGAGAGCAGCGAGAGATTAAGAAAGACATAGACATAAAGACATAAAGAAAAGCTGGGACTAGGTGGGACACTTTCCTCTGATGGAGGAGAAGTGGCGCCAAACTAGCTCAAGGCGTTTATTTTGTAATCAGGCACAAAGGAATTTGGGAGGGGTTCAAGATCTATGAGGGAGCTATAACGGAATTTTGTTGCTACCTAAATGGCAAGCTGTTCTGAGGTTATTTTGTTGTTGCCAAGGCTTTATCTGTACTGTTTGCACCCGGTTGTGTGGGCTCTGAGTCCCCGTTCTGTGTAGCAGGCTGCATCCCTTGCTCTTTGGCTAGGGTGCGGAGCAACCCAGAGGGACCTTGCCTTGCTTGGGGCCTTGCCTTTGCTCCAGGTCTGCTGTCTGGACAGTGCTCATCCGCTCCCCACAGTTAGAAGGTTGACACTTTCATCCCCTTTTACCAACCTCTGGAAAGGGGGAGGGAGCTGGATGTTAAGCTCTATGAAAACTCTAGAACAGTGAGATTTCGTGCACCTCTGGGTTGGTGAACACATCCCCATGCTGCGAGAGTGGTGCACCTCAACTCCACAAGGACAGACGCTCCTACATTGAGGGACTATTCCTGACCTTGTCCTATATACCTTACCATTTGATTATCTTTTATAGCACCCTTTATACAAAACGGGCAAACATAAGTAAAGTGTTGCTCTGAGTTCTGTAAGCTGTTGTAGCAAGTTTCAAGCAAATCTGAGGAGGCAATTGTGGTAACCCCCAATTTGTAGCCAAGTTGGACAGAAGTGTGAGTCAACCTGGGGAACCTACAACTTGCATTTGGCATCTGAAGAGGGGGCTGTCTTGTGGGACTGAGGCCTTAAAATATGGAATCTGCACTAACTCCATGTAGTTAGGATCAGAATTAAATAATATTGTAGGGCAATGCAATTATAGGTACCAGTTGGTATCTGCAAGAGAACTGCTTGGTATGGGGAACCCACACTGTTGGAGTCAGAAGTGTTGGGAGGGAACCTTAGGAATGAGCAAGTGTTATTAGTTTCCTCTTTGTGAAACTCCTTTCTAGAATTTCTTTCTTCTACGTTTACAAGATGAAAAATTACTCATGCAATTTCCCCCATGAAGGCATTGTTGCCATATCTCCTTACTCAGATTTATCTCTTTTTCTCTCTATTTCAGTATCTGTGTGGTAATTTATAGAATAGCCTCTATCCCATGCTCCTTACACCCTTGGCATTTTAATACCTTTTGTCTCTTCTGTTAGACTGACAATATTAAAGCATCATGTGGGTACCGTTTTTCTCAACTTTCTAAACTACCTTGCAGTGGACAATTGGGCATTAAATTCCTGGTGGATTGAGTGAAATGAAACATTTAATGAATTCAGAACTAATGCCTTCAACAACAGAACCTTCATTTGGATGAACAGAACAGGTGGAGATACACACGAATACACTCAAAACAAAGCTAGCAAGAAGCACAATGTACCAGATTAGTTGGCTTGATTTGCTGCCTGGGCGATAGGTTCAGGAACATGCCCGCCCAGCAATCTGGAGGTAGATTTGGCAAACAAGGCTTCACAGAAACTTTTTGCCTCACCCACCAGCACAATGCTCTACCTTTTCTTTACCAAACTCTTTTTGATGGTGTTTCTTGTTTCAATATGCATCAGGTGACAGATATTCCTAGCAGGTGTTTCCAATCAGATCCAGAATTAGGGTATTAAAAAAAAACAGCTGGCATCTGCTCTGATCCTGATGATAGGGTTGATTTAAACCTTGGAAAGCTCTTTTCAAAACCACCTGGCAGAACATCTCAACACACCCACATACACCATTCAGTTGGTATTTAGAGGACTTCCATAAATCACCAGGTTCTCCAAACTGCTCTATAGACAGCTGAATTTTCCTTGGCTGTGATTAAACTGTTCATGCCATCTTCTCCCTCATCTTGTCAACATTTCAGAGGGTTCAGGGCCCAAATAAACCAACGTTTTATATTTCCACTCTATAGCCTTTCTCTGTCATAAGACATATCAATTTGCTCACAGTATTATTTATAATAGAAAATTGAGAAGAAACCTAAGTCATAGAAATCATTAAGCAATTTACCTGCATTCTATTTTCACAGGATTATTTACAGAAAAAATATACTAATAGTAATACACTATTAGCAATTGACCAGTAGTAATCATTTGGATTATGCAAATATAGATGATTGTTTTGTGTCTTCCATTCATCATTTCTTTTACTACATCATGAATATGTATTTCTTTAATAATGATAGAAAATAATGGTTTAGCCTGTAATCCCAGAACTTTGGGAGGCTGAGGCAAGTGAATTGTCTGAGCCCACGGGTTTAAGACCAGCCTAGGCAACTTGGCGAGACCTCGTCTCTACAATAAATTTGAAAAAATTAGCTGGGCATGGTTGCACATGCCTGTAGTTCTGGCTACTTGGAAGGCTGAGGCAGAAGGATCACCGGAGCCCAGCAGGACAACACTGGAGTGGTCGTGAGTGTGCCACTGCACTCATTGGACAACAGAGTGAGACTCCAACTCAAAAAAAAAAGAAAGCCAGGCTCGGTGGCTCAATCCCAGCACTTTGGGAGGCCAAGGGGAATAGATTGCCTGAGCCCATGGGTTCGAGAGCAGCCCGGGAAACTTGGCAAGACCTCATCGCTACAATACATCAAAAATTAGCCAGACATGGTAGTGTGCGCCTGTAGTTCCGGCTACTTGGAAGGCTGAGGCGGAAGGATCACCGGAGCCCAGCAGGTGGAGGCTGCGGTGACCAAGAATGTGCCACTGCACTCCAGTATGGGTGACAGCGTGAGACTCCCACTCAAAAAAAAAAAAAAAGAAAAAAATAATACATTTTACACGTTAAAAAAATTAACTTCATGTACATCCTAGATTGGGAAATAAGCTATAAAAGGAGAGCATTTGAGAGAGGAAAATTCTAGTCCCATTCTTACCAATTCTGAATGTGTGTGTTTGTGTGGGGATAACCAGGTGTGATACTCATGAATGTCTAACAACTGGTTCCAATAAAAATCCTGATTTACAGCATTTGCTGATTTCCATGGTGTAAAGTTGAGCAGAGATGAACATTTGACTTCACAAGGAAATAGGAGCTGAGTCAGGCCCAGCATCCTCTGGACTTCATTTTTCCTTTGAGTACCTCTCTGAACTAATGGCTAACCACCTAAAAGTGGCTCCTAGAAAACAATTAACCATGATTAGTTTGAAGCTTCTCTCCCAAGAGGACAACTCCCTAACATAAACCTGTAACTGTTGGACCAGCTCCAACCAATTGTTTAAGTTGTTACAGGTGATGCAGAACCAAAGCGACCTGGGCACATGAAAGGGAAAAGTTTTAACCTTTTGATTGTTAACACCACCACCTGGTAGATAAGCTTCATTAGCATAACCTAGGACTAATTTGAAATGTAAAAAGTTTGACCCATCCTCAGATGGGGGAGACAGATTTAAACCTTGCCATTTCACTGGCAGTAAAACTTTTTTTTTCCTTTGAAAGCCAGCACCATAGTATTGGAATCTATGCATGTAGGGCAGCAAACTCATTGCTCAGCAACAAACCCACCAAAACACAAGCTAGAAGGAACAAATGCATGTTAATTTGGCCCCTCTGTCCACTGTCCTTGAGTCCTTCTGAATCCTAGACCAGCAGAGTTTTATTTAGGTCTGAGGACAAAAATCAGATAGAAAACTATGGCCTGGACTTTTGTAAATGGAATAGCCAAATTACATTACATTACATGTAAATAACATATGTAAAGAAGAGTAGTGAGTATAACTTGAAGTAAATATGAGAAAATCAAATTGTCACTGGCGAATATCTAAACTATAATTATAGCTCATTTTAAGAAAAGAAGACTGAATCTTAGAGAGTTTAAAGTGATTGGTTCAAAATCATTCAATTCAGTGTATTCTGATGCCACATAAATGGATTTTACCATTAATTCGACACCAGATAAAATTCATGTGAGCTTGAATTTTAGTAGGATTATTACATATTTTATGAAAATGAGAATTTAGGATTTTTTAATCATTTGTCCAGGGAGTAAATTTAAAAATATATATGTGTGTGTGTGTATATACATATATATATATATATATATATAATCAGTTTATATTCCAAGAAGAAAGTTTTTTGACACCTAACAGGAAAACAGGGATGTTCATTGTAAATAAAACTCTTTCCTTCCTGTCCGCTGGTGCAAAATAGAAGCTAGCCTTCCCTGTTCACCTCTTTTCATTTCATTAAAGTGAGGGTGTCCTAAGCACACACTGTGAGGAAGTTGCAACTTTGACTTGGCTGCTGATGTTAGTATTTGGGGAATGAAATCTGGAAATGACTTTCTCAGAAAAGAGCTGGGCAGCTTGTTCTGTTACTGCCTGTAAGCTGCATCTTGTCACAAGTGACTACATTTGTGAGTGAAAAGCTGAACACTCTGAAACCTCATAAAACTATCCAGTTAAAAATAAAACAGCGGAAAGCCAAATTTATAAGCATACTTATATTCTCACCATTATGTTTATTAATTTTATGAGCATGTCTTGAGGGTATACAAACCAACCCACACACATCAGATACACTACAAAGGTTTTTTAACTTGTCCACATAACTCAGGTTAGGATTTCAACTGAAAGTTTCTCATTAGCAGCATGCAAATATAAATTAATATTCTGTGCCACTTGATGGAATATGGATTAAATCTCAGAATGAAAATTAGTAATTTATGCTACAATGCAAGCTGTCTAAAAGAAAATAACTAGGTTGACCATTTTTAAAAATGTTTGCAACATAACCAGTTGTTTATGTACTATAAATTTAGGAAAAAAGCATAATTCTCTGACTAATATACAAAACAAGAAAACTTATGATATTCACTATCTTCAGGGTGGTGATGGAGGAGGATTAGGAGATATCCAATAAGCAAACAATAATTTTGGGGGATAAAAACCCAGAAGAGTCATTACACCAAGAGGTCTTAATTCTGTGATTGACATTTTTTTCCTGAAATGTGGGTGTGAAGTTGCAAAGAATCCACTCTGGTACCATTCCACATTCCCAAGATAATTTATGAAATTTGGACTTGAGCACCATACTTAATGGAGCTCATTAGAATGATTTAAGCGTGGTATTTATTTATTTACTTCCTTCTAAATCTGGAAGGTAGCCTGGGGGGAATTATCCAGCCACTTGCTACTCAAAGTATAATTCTTGGACTCATAGCCTTGGCATCATCTAAAAGACATTACAAGTATAAGATCTCAGACTTCACCCTAGACCTACTGATTTAGAGTCTGCATTTTAAATACATCCCCCCAAATTCAAAGGCACATTAAATTTCAAGAAGTCCTGGTCTAGTCCATTTCATGAAGCTATTGAGGAATTGTTCCAATTTCTCCTTTTTTTTTTTTTTTTTTTGAGTTGGAGTCTCACTCGGTCGCCCAGACTGGAGTGCAGTGGCCGCTCCTGGCCACCGCAGCCTCGCCTGCTGGGCTCCGGCGATCCTTCCGCCTCAGCCTTCGGAGTAGCTGGAATTACAGTCATGCACTACCACGCCCGGCTGACGTTTTGATTTATTGTAGAGATGAGGTCTCACTGCCCAGGCGGTCTCGAACCCGCAGGCTCAGGCAATCCACTCACCTCAGCCTCCCAAAGGCGCGGGATTACAGGCTAAGCCACCAAGCCCTGCCCAATTTCTTATAACTGATCAATTGATTATCAAAACTCAGCCCAGGTTTCTTGGATTCCAGAAGGTTATCTTTCCCCTATTTTGTTTTCTTCACTTTGGCATTTTTTTTGGGGGGAGGCAATTTGGGCAACTCCTTCCATACAGTCACTTAATGTCAATTCAGGCAGAATGAATGCCCATCATTAATGCCAATGCCAACTTTTGCTAGATTATCAATGATTTAAATTGTGAAATATTTTTATGTTCATATAGTACCCACATAGACACTGGTACAATGGCTGGTAAAGTCAAGATGAATGATTTGTATTCTTTGGCAAAGATAAATCTATTCAGAAAAATTGAACAACAATCTTTAGAGTACAGACAGCTCACCATAAAATTAAAGAAGCTCACCCTGACCCTCCTCTTTTGCCTTTCCAATCAGGAAGAAGCAAAAATAGGCTTTGAAATGGGCCATATTTTCCTAGAACCAGTACAATAAATGGAACCTCTTTTCAGAATGGCTAAGCACAGACCAATGGAGGAAAAAGGTTTTGACTGATAACATTCTGTAAAGGGGAGATTCACAGTTGTTGAAAAGGCTTTAGAAGAGATCATAGGAAAAACAGTTGATTTTCCATCACCCTAAGATGAATGAGTTAAAGAATATGGCTTACTTTTTTCAGTCTCTGAAATCATATCAGTGAAAAACAACAGCCATCACATAGCAGTAGAGAGAGGTGGGAGAGGATAGCAACAAAGCTGTGTCATTGCAGAGAGGCAATGGTCCACTTGTTTCAGCTGAAAGTTTAAAAGCTAACACAATAAATTTGCAGTTGATGTTGTCACAAAGACTCCATAACAGAGAAGAGCCATTCACTGAGGCAAACATTTCTGAGGAGGGTCAGTCATTGAGGCACCCATCCAACTGAGGGACAGTCTCTGGGGCACCCATCACAATCCCATGTCCTACCAAGATTCTTTTACATTATTAAAATAAAAAAGAGACATAAGAAGACATTGTCATTTTACAAATATGGAAAATGAGGTTCAGGTGAGTTAAGTAACTTTCTTATGGTCATATAATGAGGCACAAAACTAGGATGAGGATCCCATGTTTCTTATTTTCCATCCAGTGCTTTTACTGGGCAAAAGGTCTACATTTCCTGCCTAAAATTCATGCTGATTTTCCTAAAGAGAAATTATCAGGCTAATTTTTTGTTGTTATTGTTCAACACATTCCTATAAGAGACTTTACTAAAAACAGAAAAAAAGTTCAAGATCTTGAGGAAATAACAATACAAGGTGGGTTCATTTTAAAGAACTCTATTATCTGGGATTTTAAATGTTGATTCATTTTTATGTTAATAATTTAAAGACTTAAAGATCTGGGTCAAGTGTGGGGAAGGTCAAGAGAAAACTGCTTGTATCTGTTGGCAAAGAATAATGTATTTAGGAGGACTGGACAGGGGTCCTTGAAGTCTTTGGGGCTTAATTAATATCTCAGTAGTATGTGTGGCTTTTGGTACTGCTTCTACTTCTGTTTCCTAACTTTAGGGAATGAGAATTTGGCCTCAAAGCTACAGACAGCTGTGAAATTGAATGCTCTATTGGAGCGTTTTAAATAGCACATTTGGCTCTTTGGAGGTAACTAAATGGGTTTCACTTCTACAGATTTATAGAACTTGCTATTTTGCCCAAATTTCTACCTCTTCCGGCTGACTCACTCCCAGCTCTTTTGAATTGAGCCCTTCATTGCTCACACTCCCCACAGTATGTAAGGTAAGCTGGGATTGAATCACATAAGGCTGGCAAAGCTTATTTCCTTTCAGATGCCAGTATTTTATCTACCCTTCTTCTACCATAGTGACATACTAGGAAGTACAAAATGCAGATTGTGTAGTCTTACAATCTAAGAATTAATGTATGGTCTAAGAGTTGGTTTTCAATGTCGGTTGCCCATTAGAGTCATCCAGGGAGCTTCAAATAATCCCCAGGTCAGGCTGCTTCCCACTCCAATTTTCTTGGAACCAGCTAGGTGAGATTCAGGCATTGTCACTTTTTAAGCAACTCCTTAGGCTGTTCCAATGTTTAGCTACAGCTGAGAACCGTGATTTAAACAGTTCTTTGCAGACTTTAGTGAGAATCCTATCAGCCCCTTCCCACCTCCGGACGCTTTTTGAAACAAATTCCTGGCTCTGATCACTAAATGAAATCCATTTTGTTGGTTAGCAATGAATGCCACAATGCTCCTCAAATTATCACCTATGACCTGCACAATGGCCTCACTTGAGAGCTTGTTGGAAATGCAGATTCTCAGATCCCATTTAAGACTGAATCTTCAGGATTACTAGCTCTCCAAGTGATACTGCTGTTCACCAAAGTCTGAGTACCATTGGCCTAAAGAAGCTAGTAAGAATGATATAACAAAAACAGCTTAAAATAACCTTGACTGTGCTAATATTCTAGTCACCATTAACTGCCCATTCTATCATTTGATACCACAAAATCCAAATAATGGTAGGAGGCCTTGTCCACCTGGCTGAACCTTGCTTATTCTCTTCAACATAGCACTCATCAATGCTAAAGTCTCCTCAGATATCAAGACCCTTTATTGCTAGATTAAACCTCCATGAAAAGTAATGACAATATGTCTGCTAAGGACCCAGATTCTTATTTTTGATCAAGGCTAAAATA
This sequence comes from Carlito syrichta, assembly GCF_000164805.1. Lineage (NCBI taxonomy): Eukaryota > Metazoa > Chordata > Mammalia > Primates > Tarsiidae > Carlito > Carlito syrichta. The sequence continues at coordinate 35,732 of NW_007248501.1, forward strand.
ATTTAGTTAGAAAACAAAGTCCATGGCCGGGCTCGGTGGCTCAGCCTGTAATCTCACGCCTTGGGAGGCCGTGGTGAGTGAATTGCCTGAGCCCGTGGGTTCGAGACCCACCTGGGCAACTTGGCAAGACCGCATCTCTACAATAAATTTTTAAAAATTAGCCAGGCGTGGTAGCACGCGCCTGTAGTTCCAGCTACTTGGAAGACTGAG
>NW_007248501.1:35986-54924 GCF_000164805.1 Carlito syrichta
AAAAAAAAAAAAAAGAAAGAAAGAAAACAAAGTCCATGACACGCCTTGGGGAAAAAAGTGCTCAGGATAAAAATAATATGAGGGAAATGTAGCATATTGCTCCTGCTCCAATCAGGAATGATGTTCTCACTAAAGCCTCTATCCTGCTTCATAAGGTTCAGGCAGGCTCTGGACACGAAGCATACTAAAGAAAGGGTGTCTATCTGGACAAAAAGTTCAATCCCATTCTTTAGCATCTTTCTCCAATACACTTCCTTAGATACAACATCTTATCTCCCTCTTGACTGAAAAAATAATAACTTTTTTTGGAGAAATGCAAATCCTTTTAATTTTTTTATTATAAAGTTGTGGGGTACAATTCAGGGTTGGGTTAGGTATACAAATGTTGATTATGCAGGTACCCTTGCTGATAAGGTGTGCCCTTCCCTCTCCTAGCAGTTTCCCTCAACTGCCAATCCCACCCCTACTCCCTGACAGTTTCCCACTATTGCCAATTCCTTTCTTATAGTTTTATGATAATTGTTCAATTTCTGCTTATGAGTGAGAATATATGGTACTCTGTTCTTTGTTTCTGTGATAGATCACTGAGTATGAGCGACTCTAAATCCACCCAAGTTGCTGCAAAGTCCATATGTATGTCCTTCTTTATGGCTGCATAATATTCCATTGTGTATATGTACCACATTTTTTTTATCCACTCCAGCTTCAATGGACAGCATGGTTGGTTCCATGGTTTTTTGTTTGTTTGTTTGTTTGTTTGTTTTGCTATTGTGAATAGAACTGTAACAAACGTACATATGCAGGTATCTTTTTCTGTAGAATGACTTGAGTTCCTCTGGGTATATTCCCAATAGGGGTATTGCTGAGTCATATGGAAGGTCAGTTTCTAGTTCTTTCAGAAATTGCCACACTGTCTTCTAAAAGGTTGCACTAGTTTGCATTCCTACCAACAGTGTGGAAGCGTTCCTTTTTCTCTGCATCCTCGCCAGCCTCTGTTGTTTGTTTTATTAATGATGCCCATTCTTACTGGAGTTAGGTGGTATCTCAACGTGGTTTTGAATTGCATTTCTCTGATGATGAGAGAGGCTGAACATGCAAGTCCTTTTAATTATCAGGCTCAGGAAAACATTAAAATGAGACAGCAATCATGCCCTATTCTCCATGAGCTATGTATTCATCTCTCAGAACTGCTTGTTATTGCCACAAGTAGCAATAAATTGACCTAATGAAGCCACACTGGACTATATCCACACTCTATAGCTTAACAATATATAGCTAATCACTAATCAATGTTATTTCTGTAAACCAATAAGAATTCCTGACAAACAACTTGGTATTAGTCCTCTCCCTGTCCCTCTTTTTTGCCTTTAAAACCCACCTGTAACCATTCCTAATTCAAGTGAATATTCAAGGCAACCTGAATTTACACTCCTGGGTTGAGATCCTCAAGCATGGCCCCAATAAACTCTCTACTTACATTGATTTTGCCTCAGCTTCTTCCTTTTAAATTGACAACCCCTCTTCGCTGTCTGGTCCCCTGATATAATGGAGCTCCAGACTTTATTTTATTTTTCAGTTCAGCCATTGTGTCTGTGGGGTAAAAAATCATTGTAGACCTGAAACAGAACATCAAGACCACTAACAATTCCAGGGTTATCCTTCCGTTATCTGTAGCAGTGAGCAGTGTTATAGGGTTTCTCTAAACCAGCCTCTTTTAACCCTGTGAAAGACCAAAAAAAGGTAAAGGAATTCAGGAAATGCCATCCCAAGATATGTCATTTTGGTATGCTGCTTACTTCAAACTGAAGATACTTGGGGAACAGCAAACTCAAGGAGGGATTTTCTCTGAACTTATCTGCTTAATGATGAGATCCCCCTAAAAAAAACTCAATTGTCATGAATTCCCTCCCTTCGAATCTTATTAAACAGGGAAGATAAACTGAAATCACAAAAGAGGAGGTCAGAGGTTGACCCATGCCCAGACAGACCTGCTCTTGTGAGGGATATTCCAAGACTTTTCTTACCTGAGAGACTTTTTATCTACATAACAAAACATTTACTCACCCCACATTTCCTCCCCTTATCTTTTCATAAATGTGTGGCCATCCCCAACCCACTTCCATCCCTCACCCAGAAGCCCTAAGACCCTTTTTTAAAATTTTCTGTAGCACAGAAAACTAAATAAGCTTCAATCATCTGACCCTTTTTGTATCATTTTGTGGGACTCCAGTGCCTACATATATAATTATTTTTTTCTCTGTTAATCTGCCTTATGTCAATTTAATTTATAACCCAGCCAAAGAACCTAGAAGGGTAAAGAAAAGCCATTTTTTACTTCCCTACAAAGTGTTCAGACGATCTGATCATTCATTCACAAATCATGACTTCCTGACCTCTTTCTCTGAGCTCAGACACAAAAGCTTTTACTATCGTTTTTTGAGAACAAGTCAATTTTTTTCTTCCCTAATTAAAATGCTACCTTACTTCACAGTACAAGGTGAAAACATTCACTAATGTTTCAGACATTTGATCGACATCAGGGAAACACACTTGAAAATCAGACCAAATATTTTCACTTTGACAATTTGAGTGACAGGACCAGAAATTTGCCTTCTTCTAATAAAGAAAGAATGATAATTCTAAGGTAAAGCTGACCTAAGTTAAAGCTTCTCACAGAGAGCAGCAAGCGTCCCATGCTAGGTGTGGGTTATATATAATATTTTGTTATCTCTCACCCAAATTGGCTTATAAACAAGTGAAAGGATCAGAGTGTCCAGAATCAGGAAAGAAATGCAGATTAAATAATTGCAAAAGAGCCTTAGAAAATTGCTCATCTACAGCTTGGGTTGCTCTCTTTGTTATGAGTTTCTTCCCTCTTAAAATTATATTTTTAAAAATTTGGGCTCACTTTGCACATTGATGTACCTCCTCCTTAAGAAGGTGCTCTGTAACCAGGAAGCTGAATGCTAATGCAGGGGTTGCTATGGTAAGCAATCTTTTCTGTTGAGCAGAAGAATAAATAGTTGCACAAATTCCTAAATCAATAGCAGAGACTGAACGGGATACAACCAGGTACTTTAGCCTCTAAATATAGGTATGGAGCTAGAGGATAATGTCTTCTCTGTAAAATCCTAATATAATTATAAATGCTTCAGTAAATTTTGTGTTCACTTTTTGAAGCTGATTGTTGATTTTTTAAAAGTTTTTACATAACCCTCTAACATTTGTTTCTTTAAAAAAATATTTCAGCAAAATAAAGGCAGTTAAGGGAAAAAAAACTGCTGATTTGTATACCTGAGAAAAGGAGTATGCAAAAATAGACCTAATTAATGAATGCTTAAGGAGCCAGAAGTAATTATGAACATTAAATAATAACAGTAAAATAGGTATGCTTTAAAAAAAAGAACATGATATACATAAAGAGCTTTGTTTCATTTCTTGATAAACATAACTCTCCATACGGTGAATTTTCTTCCTTTGCCTCTCTCTCCCTTTTTCACCTGAAGGAAAACTTGTCTTCATTGGCTGAATCAATGGGCCCCATGTCCCCTGGCTACTGGGTGGAGTCCTCCAATGGGAGATACCAACACAATGGTTGACTAGAGGGAGGTAGGAAAGTGGGCTTTGACTCTCTACTGCCAGGTTGCTACAAGTTGACTGAGATTTTTCATCTACAACCACAGCTCCAGGATGCTGGTTGCTTTTTCCTTCCTCAGCCCATTCAACTCAATGAGTAATGAAGAGCCCCTCACCATTGTCAGCTCAGGGTTTTCACAACTTCTTGCTGGTTCCTTTTAATCCTGCCCATGACTTTGTAAACGTATTCCTTGAATTCCCAATTTCTACATTTCAATGTGCAACTGATTCCTTCTGGGGCCCTGACCTGACTTCAATTTTCTATTAAGATAAAAAAAAAGAAAGGTATATTAAAAAGCATAATTAAACATTTTTAAAATACATTTTAAAGCCCATTCTTTAGGATATAGCTATATAATTGTGCCATTGGCTACTTCAATGCCAATTTGCTACCTCTCTGTTGATATAATTTGTAAAGTCAAAAATACTCACTTTCTTATATTCTTAGGAATCACTCTGCTTCATACTTTGTATCTTATTTGCATCATGCTTTCCACATATTTTCCACATCTTCTCCACCCAAGTGGACACCAGGTGAGAGAAACTTTCCAAATGGCTTTTGTACTGACCTAGGGACAAAGACAAACAGCAGTAAAACTCAACCTGCTATTAAATATGGTGTTGTGATGAAGTTTTCATCTGTGCATTTTGTCTTTTATTTCCATTGGTCACTTTCATCTGATAGACAATGCCCTTTGGAGGGTGACCAACTCCACATTTGTTCTCTCTTCTCTACATTCTTGGATAAATCACTTGTGACTGAGGAAAAGACACTGAGCAAAAAATCTTTTTGACTCCCACAGTGGGCAGGTATTTTATCTTGGAGGCATAAGTAATGGTGAGGTATGACTTTTAGATAGAAGTAGACATGTCTTTCTCTTTCTCCGTCCATGTCTTACCTCCAAAAGTACTGTTCTCCCCCACAGCCTAAACCCTAAGATTTTGTCTCATTCCAAAGAGAGGCAAGCATGCAGACATCAGGAAGGAGGTAATGCTCCCTCTTACTGCGGCAGAGCCTCATCTCATTAGCATAGCTCTTAAACAAGGTCTGGGCCTCTCTGTAGCATCATTGGATCCATAAAAGAATTGTAATTTTCCAGACACATCATGCTTTTCCAGGAGAATATTGAGTGATGGCGTGTTAGGATATTTTATTTGTGCATGACATTGTTGATAGTAAGGACCTTCATCTCTTACCAATCTTTGAGTAATACACCAGAGAGAGCCCCAGGAAGATAAAGAAGTTAGTGCAGCTTTAAAAACTGCCTTATTTGCAAACAAACAATAGGTTAGGCCCCAAGAAAAATAGACTTGTTAAGTTTTAAATGGAAAATCACAAAGTTCTAAGTGAAATATAGCCATGTGTACCTATGACTAAGTCTACAAACCCTCTGATCAAACTTAAAAATAGGCTCTTGAAATAGAAGTTGAAAGTATCTACCAAAGCGCAACATACACAAATCCTATGGCCCAGTGATTCCACTTATGGGTGTATACCCCAAAGAAGTACATGCATAAGCTCAACAAAAGATGCATAGCAAGCCAGGCTCGGTGGCTCAGCCTGTAATCCCGCACCTTTGGGAGGCCGAGTTGAGTGAATTGCCTGCGCCCACGGGTTCGAGACCCACCTAGGCAAGGAGACCTCATCTCTACAATAAATCAAAAAATCAGCTGGGCATGGTAGCACATGCCTGTAATTCCGGCTACTGGGAAGGCTGAGGCGGAAGGATCACCAGAGCCCAGCAGGTAGAGGCTGCGGTGGCCGGGAGCAGCCACTGCCCTCCAGTCTGGGCGACAGAGTGAGACTCCAACTCAAAAAAAAAAAAAAAAAAGATACATAGCAGAATGTAATGTTCATAGCTGAACTGTTATTAATACCCCAAAGAAGTACATGCATAAGCTCAACAAAAGATACATAGCAGAATGTAATGTTCATAGCTGAACTGTTATTAATACTAGTGGCTAAAAACTAGAAGCTTCTAAATCATTCATATCTATATAGAATATGTAGGTACATCAATACTACATTAAATGAGAAGTAATGATCCACAAGTATGTGTAAAAATATGAATGAATATCACAAATATAGTGTTGAGTGAAAGAAGCAAAACATAAGACAACATACTATTTGACTCCATTTAGCTGAAGCACTGACACAGGCAAAACCAATCTGTGTTAACCAATGTCAGGATAATGACTACCCTTTGGGGTATAACAATAGAAAGAAGACTAACGGTGGGTTTCTATCAATTTGGAAATACGCAGTTTCTTGACTGGGGTAAGTTTATAGTTCAGTACATTTTCTCAAAGTTAGCACACTTCATAGAAAGAAAGGTTGACTAGGAATCCAACTGATTTAATATGCAATCATTAATCTATTGGCCAAGAGGTTTTAATCTTCCCTTAGAATAAGAACAGAGGGAGATTAATGGGTGGGCCTTCCAGGCAACTTTCCGATGTGCCATTTAATAAGACCTGCCTGAGGCTAGAAGACATAGAAACTTGTGCTTGCCAAAATTCCTTCATGAGATAATATTGCATATACTCAAAAAATGATCCTTTTACAATCAAATTTGGTAGAATGTCTCAGAAAACAATGGCAAAGACCCTTGTTATACATTATTTAAAAATAGTAATTGGCTAAATAAAATGACCACAATTAATTAATAACCTCTGTGGTGATTTGGTTTAGTGTTTAACAACTATTCTCTTCCTTCTCATTTCCTCTGTGGACAAAGAATGTATCCAGGCATTGATGTTGGGCTTGGCTACGTGACTTGCTTTGGCTAATGGAATGCTAGCAGACCTGAATGATAATCTGTGTTTGCAAAGGAAACATTAATTGCTTGTCCAGTAGTACAAACAATGAAAAGTGGAAGCACTCAATGTATAAAGATTATCATCTCTGTTTTATTATCATCTCTGTTTTATAGGTTGGGACTCCAGATTTTTCATTTTTAACAAGCTCCCAGGTGGTACTGATGTGTCAATCAATATACCACAGGTTGAATACAAGGTGTTATTCACAGTGTCTTTATCGGTAAAATGGGGACCACTGTACCCACTCATAAGATTGTTTGGATGCTAATTCAAATGCTATGACTAAGTCCCTTATCACTATACCCAATGAATGGACATTTATCTTATTACTTCCCATTCCATCTCAGACTGTAAAAGAGGATAACAAATACATGTGGTAAGTTTTGTGTAAAAAGTATGGGACATGCAACAATCTCTGTCACTTACTAGTTATGCAAACTTGAGTAAGTTACTCAAAAATCTGTGAATCATAGTGTTCTCGCCTGCAAAAAAAAAATTGAAAAGAATGTCTACATCTAAAGATTATGAAAATATAAATAAGGCTTTTTTCTCTGGTACACAGCATTCTCTCAATATTTATTGGTTGTATCCAAATGTGGCTCAGAATTAAGTGTATCTTAATTGGCTCTGTGACACCCAAAGGTGTTGAATAGTGGCACCAAGGGATATTGTCTGTGACTCTCCACTAAGCAACTACATACATGACACAGACAAATTTAGAAGGATGCTGTTAGTGCATGACTAAAACTGCCAGGAGCAGTTAGAGAGTGGGATTTCTTTAAAAACACAAGTCTATTTATGCGTCTCCCTTCTCAAAACCCTTCAAAGTCATCCTATTACACTTAGAATAAAATGTCAAGTTCTCAAAAAGCCCTGCATAGTCTGGTAACTGACTGTCACTCCAGATAAACTCATTTTGCTCACTCTATTCTAGTCTCCTTGCCTTTCTTTCAAAACACCAAGCATATTTCTGCCCCTGGGCCTTTGCACATGCTATTTATTTTTGTGGAACACTCTTAACCCAGATATCTGTTTTCACATTCTTATATTTTGTTTTGTTATTAGCCGATCTCACCTTATCAGAGGGGGCTACCTGTTACCAAGTTTTAAATACCTTTCTCAAATCACAACATCACTCTATCATCTCCTCCTCCTGTTTTATTTTTCTCCAGAGCTTCACTAACTGACATCCTATTATATACAATTTTTGTTTGCATATTTTCTGACTCCACTATGAGAGTTCTAAATTCACAGGGGAGGAATTTTATCCCTTTAATTCACTAGTGTATCCTTAGCAGACATATAATAGATGCTTAATAAATATGGTTCAGTGAATCAGTGGAAAAATGCTACAATAGGAAATTCTTATTTGACTTGTAAGTCATATGTGTAGATATGTTGGTTGCCAAGATGAAGGCTTGGTATAAACAGGTTGGTTTTGCATTTACATCCCTCATGCATTCAATATTTATTAGGAAATCTCTTCATGCCATACACTCTTGTAGATTCTTGGGATATGTCAGTGAATGTCACAGGCTGGGTTCCCTGGGAAATAGACTGTCAAACTAAGATTAATGGGGCAGGAAGTACTGGTGACATGCTCCTAGAATTGACACTTGTAAAATGAGAAAAAGGAGCTGGAAAGAGAGAAGCTGGTCCTTGGAGAGTTGTGGAAGGCTCCTCAGCCCCCCTACCATGGAGATGTGGAGCTTGGGTGCCCTTCAAAGTTGTCCCAAATTGAGGCAACAAAAGTGAGCCTTTGTACCTTTCCGTCTACAAGGCATGGAACACGGGCTGTTTCTGGGTATAAGCACAGTGTTGAGCAAAATGGAGCTCTTCAACAGAGAGCAATGCTAAGAGAGATCATCATGTGAGCTGTCAGCCTCCATTATTGCCAGTAGCTGGGTCACTAGGGCTTTAGTCCTATTGGTGGGGCAGGGGGGAGGATATGGGGCTGTCAAAGCAGTACATACTGGCATCTACTACAGGGAGCAAAGTGAAAAGAGCACTTGTCTTTAAGGAGCTTACTTTCTAATGCAGAAGAAGCAACAATAAACAAAGTAAATACTCTATACAACACATTCAAGAGGGATGCTGGCCAAGAAAGAGGGGATGCCCAGTAGAGAATGATGAAGAGCAATTAAATACCAGTGGGAAGCAGAGAGGCAGAATTCAACTGGAAGAGGCTTCACTGAGCAGGTAAAATTCAAGCAAAGACTTATAAAAGGTAAGAAAATTAGACCAGAAGAAATAAGCCCTCAGGGAAGAGCATTTCTGTCAGAGGGAACAGTTGTTGCCATAAGGTGAGATCAGGTTTGGCCTGTCAATGATACTTGATTCCCAAGACCCTCAATATATAGAAGCAATTCAGGTCTAGTCACAAGAAAAGAAGTGGTAACCTGTGTACTTTAGATGACAAAAGAAATGTTGAAAATCTGTCTTTCTTTCCTCTTGACTCTCTCTCCATAAAATTTTTTTTAAAAATTTTGGGCTGCTCTAGAGGAATCAGAATGGAGTTGATTTATTTTTTGCCTTTCCCATCTAGAAGAACAGAAAGTACATTTGAAAACAAACAAAAAAATGTCCACTCTCCTGGATGAAAATCATCCATCTTTGACTCAATCTCTTTTTTCTATCAATTATTTGAGTGGTATCACTTAAATGAATGTAATCTTACTTAGAAGTAGTTGGGAGAGAGATAGGGAAAATTTTACTGTGATGAGCATAGTCAACACATATCATTGTTTTCCAATTTTGTTAAGGGGAAAACTTAATCATAGTAATTAGGTAATATTTGTTCAGGCTTTTCTTAACTTTTATCTATCTTTTTTATCTTTGTGAAGTGCTGCCATACTGGTATTTGTGGCTGAGGTGAGAATCTATGTGAAGTGTCTGGCAAAAGAGCCATGTTGGAAATAATTTCTTCCCATATTCTGGAATGAAGCATAGACAGCCTTCTGTGCCAGCATCCTTCCTGTGTAACTAGGAACATTTCAAGGGCACTCACTGAACAGGTGCATTGTTCTCTGAGGAGCACAGCTGGGCATGTGTGAGGGATGAGGGCGAGGTTGCTTCCTGCAGTTGCTATAGGCACAAGGGGAAGAGGTCTCTGAACTGAACTCTGCCCCAGATTGTTTGCTGGGAATCTAGGTGTACACTTAGAGTCAAGATTTTAAAGGAAAGCCATCTAAGATTGCTCAACTTGTTACAATGGATGGTGTGCAGACACACAGAGTGCACCTTGGAGGAGATGCAAGAGAAAGTTAGGTGTTTTAAGAGTACCAGACCAGATAGAATCATCACAACCTTGCATCTAGAAAGGATCACGAATTTTATTCAAGCCCTATACTAAAGGAAACACCTGTTGTGGACTGGTTTTTAAGCCTAGACTCTTTCCTAGGCCAGTTCCAATGAGTTTTAATTGAAGCATGCAGTGAGAAGCCATGGGGTGCAGTAGAATAAGAATTGGAATTAGCATTTAGATATCTCTGCATCTTAATCTCACCCCCACTGTATCCCACAAATACAAAGCAGAAAAAGGTCTTTAACCTCTCTGAGACATGATTTCATTTGCCCTGCTGACATAACAGGAGTAGAGGGAAAAGCAAAGCAGTTCAGTCATACATATGTATACAGGGTCTTGAATCAGAATCACTAGAAGTAAAACCTGAAATGAGTATTCATGTACAAATAATTTATTGAGATGGTGTTTTCAGGGGAAACTTTCAAGAAACGGAGGGAAGCAGATAGGGCAGGACGTTTAGCACAAAGAGGTGAAAGTGTTTTTCATGTATTAACCTTGGCAACACTCCCAGTCCATTGTTTCTGGGAATGTCAATGGCTGAGAATATTTCAGCCTCTAGTTGCTATGCCCACTACAAAAAGGCACTCCCTGTATGCTTGTCTTACTGAATTGAGTTGGACATGGAAGAAATCAGCAGCTTTAAGGTGCACATTTAAATTTATCATGGTAATTAAGTCATATAATTCTCAAAGGTACATTAAAGTCCATATAAGATAAAGTTCAAGGGTAGTTTTGTACAGAGTGCCTGTGGCTCACCTTTGTCCTTCACTGGATTCAGTTCAGGGAGAGTTTATGAGGTTTTATTCTTAATTCAGTTACAACACTCGGAATTGGGAAAGAAACACACAACTAGAACATGCCGCTAATCTCAGTATCAAATAATTTATAATTTTGTTTTGAATAGACTTGATTCTCCCCTCTTCCAACTCTAGCAACCACTATTTGCTTTCTGTATTTATGGATTTGCCTATACTGAGTGTTTCATTTAAAAAGACTCAGATAGTATGTTATCTGTTTTGTTTGGCTTGAAACTTTCTCTTAGTACAATCCTTTTGAAGTTCGGACAAGCTATAGTATGTATCAGAACTTAATTTATTTTTATGGCTGAATAATATTGCTTATATGTCTATACCATAATCTGCCCATTCATATATTAGTGGGCATTTGGGTTGGTTCTACCTTTTGGCTACTATGAGTAATGCTGCTATAAATATTAGTATTTATGTACCAGTTTTTATGTGGCAAAGAAAAAAAAAAGAAAAGACTTCATGTGTGCTTTATTTCTCTTGGATATATAATTAGAAGGAAAAATTTGGGGTTATGTGGCAATTTTGCCACACTTTCCACAGCAATTGCATCACATGATACACTCCCACCAGTAATGTATAGGGATTTCTACTTATTCACAAATACTGTCAACACTTGTTATTTTCCATTATTATGATTTTTGATATCCTATGTGGGCATAAAGTGGCATCATACTTTTAATTTTAATTCTCTTAATGACCAATTAAATTGAATATCTTTCCATGTACTTGTGAGTCATTTACATATCTCTTCTGGAAAAATGTCTTTTCAAGTCCATTACTGATTTTTTAATTGTTCTATTTATCTCTTGTTGAGATGTTATAATGTTTTATATTGTCTGAAAACTAACGTAAGTCATATATAATATGGAAATTTTTATTTTGTAGTTGATCTTTTTCTTTATATTTATAATGTAATTTAATGTGCAAAAGTTTTAATTTTTATGACATCCAATTTATCTTTTTTAAATTTTGTTGCTAATAGTTTGTGTGTTTGTAGGGTTGTGTCTATTTCATCTAGGTTATCAAATTTGTTGGTGTACAATTATTTATAGTATTCTTACAGTCCTTTTACTTTCTTTAAGATTGGTAGTAATGTTCCCACTTTCACTTCATTTCTTCTCTTTTTTCAAAACAGGGTCTCACTCTGTCACTCAGGCTGGAGTGCAGTGTCATGATCACAGTTCACTGCAGCCTCAAACTCCTGAGCTCAAGCTGTACTTCTGCCTCAGGCTACTGAGTAGCTGGTACTACAAGTGCATCCCACCATACCCAGCTTCACTTCTCATTTTAATAATTTGAGTCTTTTCTTTTTTGTTTTTTGTCAATCTAGCTAAAGGATTGTTAACTTTGTTGATCTTTTCAAAAAGACAACTTTTGCTAATTCTCTATTATTTTTCCATTCTATATTCTGTCTTTCCTCTGTTCTTTGTTATTACTTTCCTCCTGTGGTTTTGGATTTAGCTGTTTTTTTCCTAATTCTTTAAGGCATAAAGTTAGGTTATTGATATGAGCTCTATCTTCTTCTTTTAACGTAGGTGTTTACAACTATAAATTTCTCTTGGAGAACTGTTTTTGCTACATCTTATCACATGATGTGCTTTGTTTTCATTGTCTCAAAGTATTTTCTAATTTCCCTAGTTATTTCTTAAACCCGTTCAGTTTTTTAAGAGTGTGTTGTTTCATATCTACATCTTTGAAATTTTACTCGTTTTTCTTCTGTTATTATTTCCAGTTTCATTCCATTTTTGTTGGAGAATAGACTTTGTATGATTCTTGACTTTTACATTGAGACTTGTTTTATGGCCTAATTTAATGGAGAACATTCCACATGAACTTGAGAAGTATAATCTGTTGCTGTTAGATAAAGTTTTCTGCATATGTTTGCTAAGTGTAGTTGGTTTAATATTTGAAAAATTAGATTTTAAGTAAAAAAAATTACGAGACACAAAATTAGACATTATATGTTAATGGAAGCCTTCTTTCATGAAGACAGTATTTCAATTAATAAACACACATTCACAAACAATGAGTCCCAAAATACATGATGCAAACATTGACAGAGTACTTTGCTATGTGCTGTTTGAGTACTCTATTTTCTTATTGCTCTTCAGTCTAGATGTTGTATCCATTATTGAAAGTGAGGCATTGGTCTTCAACTATTATTGTAGAATTCTCTATTTCGGCCCTCAATTCTGTCAATATAAGGAGCATTTAGTTGGGACATTTTTTTAAAAGTCTTTTTCCAATCTCTTTTTTAACTTTGTGGCTTTTTAAACATTTATTGTTTATTGATGTAACATGTACATGTATAATTTATCATCTTTATCATTTTTAAGTTTACAGTTCATTAGTAATAACTATGTTTACATTATTTTTTGGCGAGTTTAATCTGCTTACCTTTACAGAAATTACTAATATGGCAAGGCTTCTACTATTTTGCTATATGTCTTGTATATATCTTATATCCTTGTTGTTTTTCATTTCCTCCAAAGCTGATATTTCTCATTTTGGAGTAGTATATTCCAATGTACCATTTTGATTTCTTCTACATTTTCTGTTTTGTATTTTTTTGTAGTTACTTTCTTAGTGGTTACCATAGAGATTACAGCTAGCATCTCAAATTAACACCAGCCTTGTTTGAATTGATATCAAATTAGTTTCATAGCATATATTAACTATTCTATTCTGCTCCATCCTCCACTCCTTTATGTTGTTGCTCAAATTACATACATATACTATGTGAGCTCATTTTCATGGTTATAATTTTTATGCACTTACTTTTTGGTTATATAGGATACAAAAATAAGAATTACAAATGAATAATACTGACTTTCATATTTGCCATATCTTTATTTCTTCATATGACTTTGAATTGCCATCTAGTGTATTTTTTGGTGCCATAACTTATATCTTTATATGGTGTGCGCTCATTAACATAGTTAATAGTTGTTTTTATCTTTTAATTCCTCTGAGAGAATTATGAAACCACAAACCAAACTTACAATAACACAGGTTTTTATATTTGATCACACATTTGCCTTTACCAGAAAACATGTTTGTCTTGGTTTTATTAGAAGGCTTTTATTTTTTTCAACTTGAAGGACTCCCTTCAGTATTTCTCATAAGACAGGTCAACTAACAATAAATTCCCTTAGTTTTGTTTATCAAGAATATCTTAACTTCTCCATTTTTGAAAGATAGTTTTGCTGTACATAGGATTCTTGGTTGACAGTTTGTTTGTCTGTGCTTTAGTTTTTTTGGTTTTTTTTTTATTCAACATTTTAAATATAGCATCCACTATCTTTTGGCCCGCAAGATTTCTAGTAAGAAATTGCTTCCTAATCTTATCAAGAAACCCTTATGTATGACAAGTCACTTATCTCTTGCTGCTTTTAAGATTTTATCTTTGTTTTTCAACAATTTAATTATAATGTATTTTTGTGTGTATCTCTTTGAATTTATTCTGCTCAGAGTTTTTAAAAATTCTTGAATGCATAGGTTCATGTATTTCATTAAATTTGGGACACTTTTGGCAATTATATTTTCTGCCTGTTTCTCTGTTTGCTCTTCTTCTGTTACTCTCATAATACTTACGTTGGTTGTGTGATAGGTCCCTCATGTTGTGTTCATTTTTCTTCATTCTTTTTACTTTCTGCTTCTTGGGTTGAATAATTCTCATTGTTCTTCCTTTAAGTTCACTGATTCTTTTGTCTGCTCAAGTTCGCTTTTGACTCCTTTAGTGTTTTCCATTTCAGCTACTGTATTTTTTACTGAAGAATTTATATTTGCTTCTATTTTATAATTTTTATGTGTTTGCAATATTACTTGCTTTTTCATGGACTGTTCTTCTGGTTGCTGTTAGTTATTGTCTGTAATTGTCTTCAGCTTTGTGAGCATATTTAAAATAGTTAATTTAAACTGTTTGTCTAGTGAGCCCAATATCTTCTTTAATGGTTGCTTTTAATTTTCTTTTTTCCTGAGAATGAGCTCTACTTTCCTGTTTTGTGTGTTTTTGTGCTTTATGATTTTTTTTTTTTTTTGGCCAAGAACTTGGAATTTTGAACATTGAGTGTGTTACTATGAAAAACAGACTCTCCTTTCTCCCCAGGGATTGCTCTTGTTTCTTGGTGAGGGCTTCAGTCATTTGTAAAATGACTTTTCCAAATTATTTTTGCAACGAATATATTCCTTGTCTGTATGATCACTAAAATCTGTTTGTTCTGTTATCTTTATGGTCAGCCAGTAACCTGACTGAATTTCCATAAAGACCTAAATCAAATAAGAGAGAAAGTAAGAGAGAATTTAAAAAGTCTCTTTTTTAGTTGTTTTTCTATGGATTCCACCTGAGAATCCTCGTTAGCCCAATAGGTTTCAAACAATAAACAGCTATTTTGCTGGTTTCTCAGCAATCTTTCTGACAGATTAAAATACACAACCTCAACTTTTAGAGAGCAAGCTTCCTATTCCCCATTATTCCCCATTCTGGTACCAGCATGCAGTACCAGGAACCCAGACTGATGACCCTATGATCCCTGATGCAGGACTGGGAGACTGGGAATGGTAGCTGCTATGCAAAATACTGAAATTTACCAGATTCTTGATCATTCACTCCCTTGGACACTGAAAGTATTCAGTTGGACTACAGAGTTTCAGAATGATTGATTCCAGTAGTTTTTGCCAGCTCCATAGTTGTTTTGGTAAAAAGACTGATTGATAAAACTTTCTATTTCATCATTTTCTGGAATGTTACTCAATATATTTTAATAATTGGTAAGCCAAATTTTTAATGCTTCCTCTATTGTCAGGTTTTTTCCTAGCCACTTTTGCATATTTATTTTTCAGATAGAATGATTTATATAAATTCTTAAACAAGAAAGAAAAGCAGTCATATTAAAAATTATCTTGTAAGTTGAATTGAATCTATTTGTTGGTTATAAGAAAATTGGAGGAGTTCAGGTAAGATGGCAACGGCACAGGTGGGACTGTGAGATCCTCCAAAAGTGAGTTCCCATAAAGACTCTTGTTTCCCTCTCCCCAGCCCCCACCCACCACCAGCTGCGTGGGTCCAAGGTCTGGAGACCCTTGGTACCATGCATGGCCTGGCTACCACTGCCCCGCCGGTGCTGCTGCTCACCCCAGGTAGCCCCAGGCCCCGGCAATGTGGAGCTCCCAGGTCCCTCCCCGGCTACACCATCTCACCCTGCCCCAAGCTGCTGCTGCCTGTGGAGGCCCTCGGACACCACCTTGTGGAGATCTGGGTTCCCTTGCTGGCTACACTGCTCTGCCCGGCACCCGGTCACTGTCAGCTCCCTCCTTGGCTGGGTGGACCAGCCCTGTCTCTGGCCCCAGCAGCCTGTGGAGGCCCTCCACGCCCGCCCCTCGGAGCCACCGGCTCCATCACTGGCTGAAGTGCCCCGTACACTGCCCAAAGCTGCCGCAGGTGCTTGCCCCTTGGAATTCCA
The DNA here is from genome assembly GCF_000164805.1 of Carlito syrichta. NCBI lineage: Eukaryota > Metazoa > Chordata > Mammalia > Primates > Tarsiidae > Carlito > Carlito syrichta. The sequence goes on from NW_007248501.1 coordinate 52,018, forward strand.
TGTCCCCACCCTGGGTGAGGTGGCCAGCCTCATCTCAAGCTGCCGTGGCCCAGAGAGGTTCTAGGTGCCCGCCCCTTGGAGATACCAGCTCCATCCCTGGCTGAAGTGCCCTGCACATGGCCCAAAGCCATCGCCCGCCCTTCGGAGCTCTGGGTCCTCAGTCTGGCTGAGGCACCCAGCCCCATCTCAAGCTGTTGTCACCCAGGGAGGCCCTAGGCACCTGTCCCTCGGAACTCTGGGTCCCTACCCTGTCTGAGGCGACCAGCCTCATCTCAAGTCACCATTGCCCAGGGAGGCTGTGGCACCCACCCCTCGGAGCTGTGAGCTCCATCCCTGCCTGGGGCACCTCACCAGGCCCAAGGCTGCCACTGCCCACGCAGGCCTCCAGCATCTGAGCCTCAGAATTCTGGACCCCTGCCTGGGCTGAAGCATCCAGCCCCACCTTAAGCCACTGCCCCTGCAGAGGCCCCCGGCACCCATACCCGGGTGCCTCGGAGCTCCAGGTCCCCGCCCTGGCTGAAGCATCCAACCCCACCTCGAGCTGCAGAGTCCCTACGCACCTGCCCCTCAGAGCTACCAACTCCCCTCTGACTGATGTGCCCTACCAGGCCCCAAGCCTCCACCGCCCAGGGAGGCCCAAGGCTCCTTCCACGTGGAGCTCTGAGCTCCCCTGTTGGCTACACTGCCCCCCCCAGCCACCCTGACCACTGTGCTGACTAGCAACACCCAGCAGCCTCACAAACCACCTCACCCAATGGGCTGCTGACCACAGCAGGACCAAAGAACAGCTGGAACTTGAGACCAGGCAGACACCTGCATTGCCCCATGAGCTCCACCCATCTCTGTGCATCCTCCAGCCTGGGACCTAAGAATAAAGAAAGAAAGAGGCCCAAACTGCATGTGACACACCAACCTACAGCACCCAGCTGTCTCCTACTCCACTAACCCCCCCAGCTGCATCTGGAAGCAGTAGAACCTGGGATCATCTGGAGCCCTGTGACCAGGCAGAGACTTGCAGTTATTCACCCACCCAGCTCTGCCTAACCTTCAACCTGGGAGCTAAGACCTCTTGGTTGTGTAAGGGAACAGTACATCTGAAGGCGGTTGGTCAACTTGTGTGTCTGTATGATTATACGTCCTAGTTTGTTTTTTGTTGTCACTGTTTATCATTTGTTTGTTTGTTTGTTTTTATTTTTGCTTTCTCTTACTCTTATCTGTCTTCAGGTCCATTTTCATTTATTAGGGGGTACCTCTGTCTGTTCTTCCTTTTACTCTCCTGTCTCTACCTTCTGCCTCCCCCTCTCCCTGTTCCATTTTTTTCCCTTTTCTTACATCATTTTACTTCCAGGGAGCAAATCAATACCCCCACTTCATGAACAGATTACAAGGCAGTGGGAAGCAGAATTCAGTGTATCCATACACCTGTCAGTGGATACTGGGATCTGCAGATACATTTTGAATCACAGCTCCCCCCTCAAATAAACCTCAAAGCTGCAAAAGGTAGAACCCTCAACCTACAGTCCAGTCTCAGAATTGAACAAAGTCAGAAGGTTCACATAAGGAGGAATAGGAGACTGAGCAAACAGAAGGAAAAAGCAACCCCACCACCCCTGAACAACAGGTTTAAAGAAGACAGAGGGAGAAAAAAAATAATAAAGGAAAAAGTGGGGAAGCAAATCTACACAAATGAAGAAAAATCAAAAGAGGAATATAGGTCTCACAGAGACCCCCGGGAGATCAGATATTGAGAAAACAGACTTAGGAATGTAAACAATGAAGAACCCCCAGAATGATGGGTCATATACTACAAACCCAGACATCAAGACATTAATAGAGAGAATAAAAATAATTGAGGAGAGACAAGAGGAAAATAGGAAGGAGCTGATAACTGAAATAACAGCAGTAAAGAATACTGTGATTGAAATAAATAACAAACTAATAAGCATGGAAAGCAGAATTAGCCAAGCAGAAGACAGAATCTCAGAACTTGAAGACCAAAATATAGAACTAAACCAAACTGTCAACAACATAGAAAAGAAGCTTAAAAAGACAGAACAAAACCTCCAAGAGATGAATGATTACTTCAAGAGAATGAACCTAAGAGTAATTGGCCTTTCTGGGGCAGAAAGAGAGACAGAGACCACCCTGGAACAAACATCCCATGAAATTATTCAAGAAAACTTCCCTCACCTCATTAATGATGTGAAAATTCAAACACAAGAAATTCAGAGAACCCCAGCAAGACAACAAATGAGAAGACCAACTCCTAGGCACATAATAATCTGCCTGAACCAAGAAGGTATAAAAGAAAAAATTCTAAAAGCAGCAAGAGAAAAAGATCAGACTGCCTTCCAGGGAAGACCAATCAGAATAGCAGATTTATCTACAGAAACCCTTCAGTCTAGGAGAGCTTGGAATCCAATATTCAAAGCTCTCAAAGATAAACAATTTCAACCAAGAATAACCTACCCAGCCAAGCTAAGCTTTATCAGTAAGGAAGAATTATGGTTTTGGGAGGCTGAGGTGAGTGGATTGCCTGAGCCCGTGGGTTCGAGACCCGCCTGGGCAGCGAGACCTCATCATCACAATCAATCAAAAAATCAGCCGGGTGTGGTAGCGCATGCCTGTAATTCCAGCTACTTGGAAAGCTGAGACGGAAGGATCGCCGGAGCCCAGCAGGTTGAGGCTGTGGTGGCTGGGAGCGGCCACTGCACTCCAGTCTGGGCGACAGAGTGAGACTCCAACTCAAAAAAAAAAAAAAAAAGGAAGAATTAAAATCTTTCCCAGACATCCAATCCCTAAGAACTTATGCTGCCTCCAGACCAACCCTATAAGAAACTCTTAAGAAAGTATTAAACACAGAAGAAAAGGGAAAAAGAACAGCAATGTTCTTCACAAGAGTGCAGG
>NW_007248501.1:54944-61271 GCF_000164805.1 Carlito syrichta
AGCAGCAAGAGAAAAAGGTCAGACTACCTACCAGGGAAGACCAATCAGAATAGCAGCAGACTTATCTACAGAAACACTTCAGGCTAGGAGAGCTTGGAGTTGAATATTCAAAGTTCTCAAAGATAAACAATTTCAACCAAGAATAACCTACCCAGCCAAGCTAAGCTTCATCAATGAGGGAGAATTAAAATGTTTTCCAGACATCCAATCCCTAAGAACTTATGCTGCCTCCAGACCATCCCTACAAGAAACTCTTAAGAAAGTATTAAACACAGAAGAAAAGGGAAAAAGAACAGCAATGTTCTTCACAAGAGTGCAGGAAAAAGATTGAAAACACAAAAACCAAAAGAAAGACAACAAACAAACAAATACAACAAGAACTCTGTAAAAACATCATGACAAAAATAAATCCTCATATTTCAATAATTAGTCTGAATGTGAATGGACTAAACGCACCACTGAAAAGACAAAGAATGGCAAAATGAATAAAATAAAATATCATGGGGCAACAATATATTGTCTCCAAGAGACTCATCTCACCAGAAAGGACACTCACAGACTCAAAGTAAGAGGATGGGAAAAAAATTTTCAGGCAATCGGAACACAAAAGAAAGCCGGAGAGTTAGGCTTGGTGGCTCAGCCTGTAATCCCACACCTTTGGGAGGCTGAAGTGAGTGGATTGCCTGAGGCCACGGGTTCAAGACATGCCCGGGCAACTTGGCAAGACCTCATCTCTACAATAAATCAAAAAATTAGCCAGGCATGGTAGTGAGTGCCTGTAGTTCCAGTTACTTGGAAGGCTGAGGTGGAAGGATGCTGGAGCCCAGTAGGTCAAGGCTGCGGTGGCTGGGAGTGGCCACTGCACTCCAGTCTGAGTGACAGAGTGAGACTCCAACTCAAAAAAAAAAAAAAAAAAAACAAGAAAGAAAGAAATATGGAGTTACAATCTTTTTCTCAGAAAAAATACCCTTTAAGCTATCAAAAATAAAAAAAAAAAAGAATGAAGAAGGTCACTATATAATGATAAAATGTTCAATCCATCAACAAGAAATATTCATCCTAGACATATATAAACCTAATATAGGAGCACCAATGTTCACAAAGCAGCTTCTACGCAAGCTTAAAAAAAAGATTGACTCTAACACTGTCATAGAAGGGGACTTTAATACCCCACTCACAACCCTAAACAGATCATCAAGACCAAAAATCAGCAAGGACACCCAGAACCTCAATGAGACTCTTGAACAAATGGACTTAATTGATACTTACAGAACACTCCACCCAAAGACCACGGAATATACATTCTACTCACCACCATATAGAACTTACTCCAAGATCAATCACATTGTTGGCCATAAATCAAACATAAACAAATTTCATAAGATTGAAATCTTGCCATGCACCTTTTCAGACCACAGTGGAATAAAAATAAATATCAACACCAACAAAAATTTCCCCAAAGCCCACAAAGACATGGTCACTTAACAGCATGATGCTGAACAATGACTGGGTCAACACTGAAATCAAAGAAGAAATTGAAAGATTCCTGGAAACAAATGAAAATGAAGAAACATCTTACCAAAACCTCTGGGATGCCATGAAATCAGTTTTAAGAGAATTTATATCTCTATGAGCACACATCCAGAAAATGGAAAGATCACAAGTGGAGAGCCTAACAAACCACCTAAGGTAGCTGGAAAGAGAAGACCACCAAAACCCCAACTTTAGCAGAAGAATCCAAATCACAAAAATAAGAGCCCAAATATGGGACATAGAAGACAAAAATATCATAGAAAATATCAACAAAACAAAAAGCTGGTTCTTTGAAAGAATTAATAAAATTGATGGGCCCCTAGCCAGATTGACCAAGAAAAAGAAAGAAAAAGCCCAAATAAACACGAAAGATCAAATCACAACTGACCCTGAAGAAATACAAAAGATTATCAGAGATTACTATGTACAACTATATGGAAATGAACTTGATAACCTAGATGAAATGAAAGACTTTCTGACATCACACAGCCTACCCAAGTTGAAACAAGAAGATATTGAGACACTGAATAGACCAATAACAACCCAAGAAATTGACTCTGTCATATGAAAACTACCTACCAAAGAAAGCCCTGGACCAGATGGCTTTCCAGCAGAATTCTACAAAATATACAAGGAAGAGCTGATACCAATCCTATTGAAAGTATTCCAGGCAATTGAGAAAGATGGAATTTTCCCCAAATCATTTTACAAAGCTAACATTACACTGATACCCAAACTGGGTAAAGATGCAACAAAGAAAGAGAACTACAGGCCAATAGGCCTTATGAACATAGATGCAAAAATACTCAACAAAATTCTAGCAAATTGGATCCAAAAGTACATCTCAAAAATCATCCACCATGACCAAGTAGGCTTCATCCCCAGGATGCAAGGCTGGTTCAACATTCACAAGACCATAAATGTAATTTAATACATCAACAGATATAAAAACAAGAACCATGTGATTATCTCATTAGATGCAGAAAAATCTTTTGATAAAATCCAGCATCCCTTGATAAAAACCCTCAGACACCTAGGCATAGAAGGAACCTACCTCAAAATAATAAGTGCCATCTGCAATAAACCCACAGCTAACATATTGCTAAATGAACAGAAACTGGAAACATTTCCCCTAAAAACTGAACAAGACAAGGCTGCCCACTCTCACCCCTCTTGTTCAATATTGTGTTGGAAGTCCTAGCTCGGACAATTAGACAAGAAAAGGAAGTCAGAGGCATCCAAATAGGAAAAGAGGAAGTCAAGTTATCCCTCTTTGCTGATGATATGATCCTATACCTTGAAACCCCAAGAGAATCTGTCAAAAACCTACTAACACTGATAAAGGACTTTGGCAAAGTCTCAGGTACAAAATAAATGTGCAAAAGTCTGTTGCATTCCTATATAATAATAACAAGCAGGCAGAGACCCAAATAAAAAGCACAATCCCATTCACAATAGCCACAGAAAAAAAGTGAAATATCTCAGCATCTTCCTAACCAGAGAAGTAAAAGACCTTTACAATGAGAATTACAAAACACTGCCCAAACAAATGGAAGCCACAAACAAATGGAAAAATATACCATGATCAGGGCTAAGAAGAATCAACATTGTTAAGATGCCCAACCTACCAAAGGCAATCTACAGATTCAACGCAATACCCATTAAGTTACCAGCATCATTCCTCTCAGACCTGGAAATGACAATACAGAAATTTATATGGAAAGATAAACGACCACGAATAGCCAAAACAATCCTTAGCAAGAGAAATACGGCAGGTTGTATCACACTTTCAGACTTCAAATTCTACTATAAAGCTACAGTAATCAAAACAGCCTAATATTGGTACAAGAACAGGCACAAAGACCCATGGAACAGTATAGAGATTCCGGAAGCGAAACCTCAATTACTCAACCAATTCATCTTTGACAAAGCCTCCAACAACAACCACTGGGGAGAGGAGAACCTATTCAGTAAATAGTGCTGGGAAAACTGGCTGACCACATGTAGAAGATTGAAACAGGACCCCTACCTATCACCATACACAAAAATTAACTCTTAATGGATCAAAGATCTAAACATAAAAGCCTCAAACTATAAGAATCTTAGAAAATGCAGGAGACACCCTTATGGAAATTGGAACTGGCAACCAATTCTTATCCAGAACCCTAAAGGCCAATACCTTAAGAAATAAGATGGACAAGTGGGACCTCATCAAATTAATGAGCTTCTACAAAGCAAAAGAAACCATCAAGAGAGCAGGGAGAGAGCCCACTGAATGGGAAAAAATATTTGCCAACTTTATATCTGACAAAGGCCTAACATCTAGGATCTACAAGGAACTCAAACACACCGAAAGGAAAAAACAAACAGCCCCTTTAAAAAGTGGGCAAAAGACATGAATAGACACTTCCCAAAAGAAGAAATATGAGTAGCCAACAGACACATGAAAAAGTGCTTAGCCTCACTCATCATTAGAGAAATGCAAACCAAAACCACAATGAGATACCACCTAACCCCAGTAAGAATGGCCATCATTAATAAAACAAACAACAGATGCTGGTGAGGTTGCAGAGAAAAAGGAACACTCCTACACTGCTGGTGGGAACGCAAACTAGTGCAACCTCTTTGGCAGACAGTGTGGCAATTTCTGAAGGAACTAGAAATTGACCTGCCATATGACCCAGCAATTTCCCTATTGGGAATATACCCGGAGGAACTCAAATTATTCTACAAAGAAGATACTTGCACACGAATGTTTATTGCAGCTCTATTCACAATAGCAAAAACATGGAACCAACCATGTTGCCCATCGAAGCTGGACTGGATAAAAAAATGTGGTACATATACACAATGGAATATTATGTAGTCATAAAGAACAGCAAATATTAGGATTTTCAGCAACCTGGATGAATTTGGAGTCACTCATACTCTGATTTATTACAGAAACAACAGAGTTCCATATGTTCTCACTCATAAGAGGATCTTGAACAATTATAATGCTATAAGAAAGCGATTGGCAGTAATGGGAAATTGTTGGTGGGGAAGGGGATTGGCAGTTGAGGGAAACTGCTAGGGCAGGGAAGGGCATACCTCATTAACAGGGGTACCTGCATATCAATATTTGTATACCTAACCCTAAATTGTATCCCACATCTTTACATTAAAAATAAAAAATAAAGATTAAAAAAAAGAAAAATGAATTTTTCAAGTATTGTATAATCTTCCACATAAGGTTTTGTTCTCCATTTATTTAAGTCTTCTTCCAAGTTCTTGTATAGAGTTCTATATTTTTATGCAATATCTATCCTCTTATTGTGATTTTTATTCAATATTTTATGTCCATGAAACATTAATGTTAGTATTTACAGTATTATTATGAATGCAATTATTTTCTGTGTTACAACTTCTAAAAAGTTATTATTATATGCAATACATATTTAACTATTTTGTGATTGCCCCCACTACTGAATTCTCTCACTATTTCTAATTGTTGTTGCTTTTCTTAAGATTTCTCATATGTATAACTATATAATTTGCAAATAATAGTAATTGTTTTCTTTAAACATCAGTATTTGTATGTTTAATATTTTCAGGACAATTATAAATAATAGTGATGATTGTAATTTTCCTTTTTGTTCCTAGTTTAAACGAGAAAGTACCTAGTGTTTTAATATTAATTATGATGCTAATTACTAATGTGCTATAAATATCATATAAACATAGCATATAGTCCACATATATTGAAACTACATTTTTAAAAAATTATTGTAATACTATATTTTTGAAACTATTATGTGCCTTACACAAATTTTGAATTGTATTAGATGCCTTTTGGGAATATATTGAGATAATTGTAACTTTCTAGATTTTTCTTTGAATTATTAGTATAGTAAATCTCCTGGTAGATTTCTAGAAATTTAGGCTTTCTGCATTTTTAGCATTAACCTCACTTGATCACTGTAATTGACATTTTCTGTCTTCATTTGACATTTTTACATTTGAATATAATTTAAATTGATCTTTCCTTTTATGTTCCCTTCTGATACTTTATTATGATTTGGTTTCAATACTAACTGAATTTTTTTTCAGTTAATGAGATAACTTGTGTTTCCTTTTCAAATTATAAAATGGTATGAAATGTAGACATTCATGAGTTTTTTGGTGTGATAATGAAACCAGGTATTGTTTTTCTTTTCAAAAGGAAGGTGTTAATTCTTGTATTTTCCACATGATTATTATATTACTTAGACTTTAAAATTGGTAATTTAAATTATCTTAGAAAATCATTCATTTCTTTCAAGTTTGCAAATTTATCATAATAATGATGCAAATATTCTGAAAATTATCTAAATGTTCTCTGGCATAGAATATTTCCCTTTGCTTAAGATTTATTTAGTAAATTTTTTTGTAGCTATAATATACATATGTGTGTATGTATATTTATATGTATATATATAATCATTAGAAGTGCATGTAATTATATATCATATAAATATATATTAATATTATACATTTATTTACCTTTCAACAAACAACTTTCATTATAATTTTTTGGTTTGCAATTTATCTATTATTATGTTTAATCAATTTTTAAAATTACATAAAGAGTTCTTAAACATGTTACCAAAAGCATGATCTGTAAAAATAAAAAAAATCACTAAGTTAAACTTCATCAGAATTTGAATATTTTGCTTTACAAAATACACTGTCAAGAAGACAAAAAGAAAGCCGGGCTCGGTGGTTCAGCCTATAATCCCGCGCCTTTGGGAGGCTGAGGTGAGTGGATTGCCTGAG
>NW_007248501.1:61518-67043 GCF_000164805.1 Carlito syrichta
AAGAAGACAAAAAGATAAGACATAGATTTGGATCAATTGTTTCTAAATCACATACCTGACAGATGACTTGGATCCAGAATATGTCAATTATTTTTGTTTTTATCCAACAGTAAGAAATAAAACAATCCAATTAGAAAAAGGGCAAGGCCAGGCTCGGTGGCTCAGCCTGTAATCTCAGCACTTTGGGAGGCCAGGTGAGCGGATTGCCTGAGCCCGCCGGTTCGAGACCCACCTAGGCAACTTGGCGAGACCTCATCTCTACAATAAATTAAAAAAAAAAAAAAAATTAGCCAAGCATCGTAGCGCGTGCCTGTAGTTCCAGCTACTTGGAAGGCTGAAATGGAAGAATCGCCAGATCCCAGCAGGTCGAGGCTGCAGTGGTCGGGAGCGGCCACTGCACTCCAGTCTGGGTGACAGAGTGAAACTCCAACTCAAAAGAAAAAGAAAAAAGAAAAAAAAAGAAAGAAAAGAAAAAGGGCAAAAGTTTGAAAATTTCACCAAAGAGGACACAAGAATGACAGATAAACAGTGAAATATGTTTAACATCACTAGCCCATAGTAAAATTTAAGACTATAATAAGATACCACAACACAATTATTACAATGAATAATTTTTTTAATACTGTTAACACAAAGTGACAAGAATGTAAAACTACTGGATTTCTCATATATTTCTGGTAAAATACCATTGCTAAATGGGACAGTAAAATGTATCATAAAATGGTACAGCCACTCTGGAAAACAGGTTGGCAGTTTCTTATAATACACTTACCATTTGAACCAAGAATCACATTCATGAGTGCTTATCCTAGATTATAAAAATGTGTGTCCACACAAAACTCATACATGAATGTTCATAGGAGCTTTGTTTATGATAGCCCCTAATGGAAACTAACTCAAATGTTTTTTAATAGATGAGTGGACAAACAGTGGGATGTCCACACAATTGAATGTTTCTCAGCAATAAAAAAGAATGAGCTACTTATGTTTTCGAAATTTGAATGGATCTCAAAGACTTTATACTGAGGTTTTTTAAAGCTAACTTCAAAGGGTTATGTTCTTTATTTTATATATGTATGTAATATATATACATATGTATCATTCTTTGAATAACACAATGATAGTAATGAGATCAGTGGTGGCTAGGGGTGAGAATTAAGTAAAATTTTGACTAACAAGAGGAGACATAAGTGAGTTTCACTGTTGTGATTGAGCAGTTTTGTTTCCCAGCTGTGTAATAGTTACTCAAATCTACACATGTGACAAAATTTCATATAAAAATTAGTAAATTCCAAATAAGATCTTTAAAATATTTAATAGTATTGATGGCCACTTACCTGTTTTTGACATGTTCTGTTGTGATATAAGATATTATCTTCTTTTCTCCTGAAAAATTACACACACACACACAAAATATACACTCAAAATACACACACACACACACACACACACTGGAGATATTTGATTAAGTTTTGTGAATTATAACAATGACAGCCCTCTGGGTTTCATATCTTATTTTAGTTATGCCAGATGTTACCACTGAAAACTGGATGGAGGGCACATGGGAGAGCCCTGTACATTTTTTGAGACTTCCCATGCATCTCTAACTATTTCAAAATAAAAGGTGTAAGCACATTGATCTTAGGATTTTATTGTGAATTATATAGCTTAAAGAACATATTGGCTCAGTTCCTATGAGTGAAAAGCTTGGAAATTGTCACTTCATGAAAAGCTAGGAAAACTGAAAACCAATGACTTTTCTTGAACTGAAAGAGCAGGCTAATCTCCACCCTGAAATCTAGAGACAGGAAAACCCAGAGTCACAACTGAGATCCACTTATCTGGAGCAAAGCTACTGGAACCATATAGCAGTAGGGCTGCTAGATGTTAATTTTCATAAATTGCTGGAGGCTAATGGTGGACCAGCATTAGTGTGAGAACTTATTGGGTATCCTCAGTGTTAGGGAACCACCCACTTTTGTGGGCTTTACCTCCAGGAGCCCCACTAGGTTCTCATAGACAGGTCTTCTCATAGCTTTGGAAGAAGGGGGAAAAAATATTATTGAAATACTCTCAGAACTTTCTTCATAATGAAGACCTATACTCCAGGGTAAAAGACTGCCAAACCTTTATCAAATCTGAAGGAAGGGCATTTCCCCCTACCTCAATTCTTTCTAGCTAGTCTTCTTGTCTCACCAGAGGGAACAAGGTTTCAAGTAAATGAACTGTAGAGAAGGAATAGGAGTAGGGAGCAAGGAGGAGAAAAAGAAGATATGCATATGGATAAACATTGATAAAGATCACAGGCAAAGACCCACTGAAAGACTGGCATTTAATCATGATGTTATAGAACACTTCCCCTCAACCACACCTTGCCACCACACCAACATGGCCCTAAATAACAAGATATTACAGCTGAAAGAGCTGACACAAACTTTCTGAGGAGGAATACTTAGGGAAACCCAAGATCAAACCCAGGAGACAAACACAAGAAAACTAGAGATATTTAAGGTTTTTGGCATCTATTGCTAGAACAATTAAACATAACCCAATTTTTAGCCAGGTTAACATACAACCTCACATTAAATGCCTCAGTTCCTATTATCTGATTCAGCAGGTCTATCTTTCAGCAAAAGATTACAAGTCATGCCAATAAGCAATACACAACCTAAAGAAACAAAATAAGCATCAGGACGAGACTCAGATATGAAATAAATGTTAGAATTATCTGACAGGAAATCTAAAATAACTGTGATAACTATGTTAAGAGACATCATGGATGAAGTAAAATGCAAGAACAGATGAGCATTGTAAGCAAAGGGATGAAAACTCTAAGAAAGAATCAAAAGGAAATGCTAAAAATGAAAAACACCATAACAGATTTGAAGACTATTTTCAATGGGCTCATCAGACTCATCATGGATAAGAAAAGAATCAATGAGTTTGAAAATAGTTCAATAAAACATCTCAAAGTGAAATGTGAAGGGAGAATAAAGAGAGTGAAAAAGCCATAAGAGAATATCCAAGATTTTTAAAAATTTCAGAAGATGTAAAAATAAAAATTAATCTGTTTATATCTTCTGAATGCTTGAGGTTTGATAAATTTAATAAAATATGTCTCAGTATTGGTGATTCTTTGTTCATTTTTTATGAAATAGAACAAGCCCTGGAAATATTTAAAAGATAATGTGTCTTTGTTTTTTTTTTTTTTTGCTCCTCAAATAAAGAGGAGGTCTTTTTTCTACTTTATAATATCATAGTCTATTTATCTGTTTCCTTTTGTATTATTCATTTTCCCTCAAAATATTTTAATTTTTTGTCATTTTCCTCTGAATTTTGGTGATTTTATCAAGCCTATAAGTCATTATTTTTTACATATTTTAAAGGTCTCATGTTATTTTTTCCTCAACTTTTTTCTTAGCTTTGTTAGTTCTGTTTATTCTGGTTCTGTGTTTTGGTCATCTCATCTTTGATCCCTAAAGTTTTCTTTTGCTTCTGGGGTAAATTTTTTGTCAGTATCCATTCTTCATCTGTCTTTGGCATGCTGTATTGCTTTCTTATTTATGTGGGGTGAGGGAATGCATTTAAAAAACCATCACTTTTATTTTTCTCCTTGTTTCCTGTGTTTTTGTTTATCCTATTGGCCCATCTTTTACCAGAGATTATTCCACAGAGTCTCCCATTTGCTTCCATATAGTAAGGTTTACCTTGCTTCTTTTACCCAAGAAATATCTGCATTCCTGTCCTCAACCTTTTCAACAAAAGCTCAAGGTCTTTGGGTTGCAATTTTTATTATTTATTTAGTTTTAATCTGCCTCAGCAGACTAATATTTAGTTAATCTAAGGAAACTACTATGAGAAAATTTTGACTTTTCTTTTCTTCATTTCAATTTTATTAAAATTCCTACCTTGATGATTGTAGCTTTATGGTAAAGTTTGAAGTCTGGTAATGTGATACCACCTGCTTTGTTTTTTTTGCTGAGGATTGTTCTGGCTATTCTTGGATGTTTGTGTTTCCATATGAATTCCTGTGTTGTCTTTCTAGGTCTGAGAAGAATGTTGCTGGTAATGTGATGGGTATTGCATTGAATTTATAGATTGCCTTAGGTAAGATGGACATCTTCACAATGTTGATTCTTCCAATCCATGAGCATGGAATATTTTTCCACTTGTTTGTGTCATCTTTGATTTCTTTGAGCAGTGTTTTGTAATTTTCATTGTAAAGGTCTTTCACATCTCTGGTTAGGAAGATGCCAAGGTATTTCATTTTTTGAGTGTGGCTATTGTGAATGGAATTGTGTTTATTTGGGTTTCTGTTTGTTTATTATTGGTGTCAAGAAATGCGATTGTCTTTTGCACATTTATTTTGTATCCTGAGACTTTGCCAAAGGCCTTTATCAGTGTAAGGAGGTTTTTGACAGATTCTCTTGGGTTTTCAAGGTACACAATCATATCATCTGCAAAGAGAGATAACTTGACTTCCTCTTTTCCTAATTGGATACCCCTGATTGTCTCCTCTTCTCTGATTGCTCGAGCCAGGACTTTCAATACTATGTTGAACAGGAGGAGTGAGAGTGGGCATCCTTGTCTTGTTCCAGTTTTCAGGGGAAATGGTTCCAATTTTTGTCCATTTAGGAGTATGCTGGCTGTGGGTTTCTCATGGATGGCTTGGTATTGGTATAGGAACAGGCATATAGATCAATGGAATAGAATTGAGATTCCAGAAGCAAAACTTCAATTTCTCAACCAACTCATCTTCGACAAGGCCTCCACCACCTACCACTGGGGAGAGGAGAACCTATTCAGTAAATGGTGCTGGGAAAAGTGGCTGATCACATGCAGAAGATTGAAACAGGACCCCTATCTATCCCCATGCACAAAGGTTAACACCAAATGGATCAGAGACCTAAATGTAAAACCTCAAACCATAAGAACCTTAGAAAATGAAGGAAATACCCTCATGGAAATCGGAACTGGCATCCAATTCCTGAACAAAACCTGAAACCCACAGGTCATAAGAGAGAAGATAGACAAGTGGGACCTTATTAAACTGACAAGCTTCTGCAAGGTCAAAGAAACCATCAAGAGAACAGGGAGACAACCTACAGACTGGGAAAAAGTATTTGCCAACACCAGGTCTGACAAAGGCTTAACATCCTGGATCTACAAGGAACTAAAATGTGCTGAAAAGAAAAAAACAAACAATCCCATTATAAAATGGGCAAAAGATACGAACAGACACTTCACAAAAGAGGACATCCGAGCAGCCAACAGACCCATGAAGAAATGTTCAACCTCACTAATCATCAGGGAGATGCAAATCAAAACCACACTGAGATACTACCTAACTCCAGTCAGAATGGCAATTATCAACAACTCAAAAAATAACAGCTGGCTGGGCTCGGTGGCTCAGCCTGTAATCCTGCACCTTTGGGAGGCTGAGGTGAGTGGATTGCCTGAGCCCGTGGGTTCGAGACCCGCCTGGGCAGCAAGACCTCATCTCTACAATAAATCAAAAAATCAGC